>NC_134691.1:337009570-337107071 GCF_050947455.1 Rhinoderma darwinii
AGAGGCGGGGGATCCTCCAGCAGCACAGAGTATTTCAGGAGAGGGTGTGCTGGTCTTGTGGGAGGTCACAGACCTGGTCGCAAGCTGCCTCTATTTTGATTTCTATTGAAAGAAATGTAGGAGGAGAAGTTAGCTACTTGACATTAAACTTCCCATCATTCTTTGTATTTCAACTAAAAAAAAAAAAGTGTGACAAAGATCCAATCCAGCACGTCTCTGCGCAGTGAGAGGGATGTCAGGAGGAGCGTCCTATCACTGTTACGGATTGCCAGTAGTAAATTACGTCAAAACTGCCTCCCCAACTGCACCTCACCTCCAGTGAAGCCTGGCTTACCATTTGAGAAGCAATGGTCTAGATGACCAGGTGACAGTAAGAATAGCCCCATGAGAGCTAATATGGATACAACGCTAGATGTGAGACAGCTACTTCCTGTCCCAGAAACTGACGTGCACAAATATTCAGTGGAATTGACTGGAAGGACCGGAGCTCAGGATGACTACAGAATAGGGGGGCCTCAAATTATAGCTCTGCCTATGGCTCCATGTGGTCAAGTCCCTGATCTAGAACAGATCAGCCACTCATTACAGTTCCCCCTTGAGTCCCTGGCTGTTCGGCTTTCTGTTGCAGCATCAACAACCACTTTGAATGTACCCTTAGAATGGAAAACTCTGCAGTATTTAAAGGGGTTTTTCATCTTAGACACTTATGGAATATACCCCGATCCCATTCCATCAATGTAAATGTGACACCTATGACAGAAATGAGGAGATCCGTCACAGAGGAAGGGCGGTAATTTACTTTTCTGATGTGATTGGTCAGTCTGGAGTGACTGACCAATCAATGCGATCCACGGGGGGGGGGGGGGGAGAGCCGCGATTGGTCCCGCCGCCGATAGCTGTGACGCTCAGCTGTCTGTGACAGCTGAAGTCACTGTCCTGTCACCATTTGTTTACAAGCGGTGACCGTTTAACTGCAGGATTCTCGTCTTGCGTCTGCAACCAGTTAATGCGCTGGCCCGGCCTCTCCTTCCGGTTGTGTGGTGTTGCAGACGCGCATGAATATGCGCGATCTACATCTTCCGGACGCCATGATGGGAGGGTCAGGGCAGTCGTGGATATAGATGGCGACCTTCTGACTATACTTAACCCAGGTGGTTAAATATTTCCCCTATGCTGAAGACCTATGTTAGAGTTGATGTAAGATAAGATTCCCTCACGCTCCTTCTCTTCATGTCCGTCATACACGGATACTGGCTGGTGACCGGCTCATGCAGCTTTATGTGCACCACCCCATGTGTATAAGGCCTGATTCAGACGAACGTGGCGTTTTTGCGCAAAAGCCACTTACCTGCTCCGTGAGGCAGCATCATATGATGCGCGGATGCGTGCTTTTCGCGCAGCCGCCATCATTATAACACGCCATTTGGATGTTTGTAAACAGAAAAGCACGTGGTGTTTTTCTGTTTACATTCATCCTTTTGACAGCTGGTGCGCGAAACAGGCAGTTCGCACGGAAGTGACTTCAATGGGTGCGTGATGCGCGAAATACGCAGAGATATTGAACATGTCGCGCAAAAAGCACGGACTGTCTGCACTGCCCCATAGACTTCTATTGGTCCATGCGAGCCGTGTGAAAACCACGTGGCCTGCACGGACGCAATTCACGTTCGGGTGAATCCGCCCTAAAGATGGCCGGACCATTGTACAGAACAAACACTGTTACACTTTGTGTCTCCCTTATTTCCTCATAGATTGTAAGCTCTTGCGAGCAGGGTCCTCACTCATAGATTGTAAGCTCTTGCGAGCAGGGTCCTCACTCCTCATAGATTGTAAGCTCTTGCGAGCAGGGTCCTCATTCCTCATAGATTGTAAGCTCTTGCGAGCAGGGTCCTCACTCCTCATAGATTGTAAGCTCTTGTGATCAGGGTCCTCACTCCTCAGGTTTGAATTGTAAATTAGCTTTGTCACTATGTAATGTCTGATATTGTTTGTTTCATGTTCCCTCTAAATTGTAAAGTGCTGCGTAATATGTTGGCGCTATATAAATAAAGATTATTATTATTATTATTATTATTATTATTATTAAGACCCCACACAGAGTTTTGATGCCGTTTTTTATTTCATATTTTGAGACAAACACAGGAGTGGACCCCAAAGAATAGAGATGCTTCAGTCTTTTCTCTACACTTTTCTCTCCTTTAGATCCACTTCCGGCTTTATTTAAAAACAACTGCACCAAAAAACTGCATCAAAACTCTGTGTGTGATTTTACCCTGATAGTCCTTATAGGAATTGGTAAAGTGATCCTTCTTGGCTGCGTAGATTGGCAAAGAGGCTCATCTGCATATGCTGTGCCCTCAATTTCATCACCCACTAGCATACAAGCATACAAGAACTTCCCCCACTAGCGCACAAGAACTTCCCCCACTAGCGCACAAGAACTTCCCCCACTAGCGCACAAGAACTTCACCCACTAGCGAAAAAGTACTTCACCCACTAGCGCACAAGAACTTCCCCCACTAGCGCACAAGAACTTCACCCACTAGCGCACAAGAACTTCCCCCACTAGCGCACAAGAACTTCACCCACTAGCGCACAAGAACTTCCCCCACTAGCGCACAAGAACTTCCCCCACTAGCGCACAAGAACTTCACCCACTAGCGCACAAGAACTTCACCCACTAGCGCACAAGAACTTCACCCACTAGCGAACAAGTACTTCACCCACTAGCGCACAAGAACTTCCCCCACTAGCGCACAAGAACTTCACCCACTAGCGCACAAGAACTTCCCCCACTAGCGCACAAGTACTTCACCCACTAGCGCACAAGAACTTCCCACACTAGCGCACAAGAACTTCACCCACTAGCGCACAAGTACTTCCCCCACTAGCGCACAAGAACTTCACCCACTAGCGCACAAGAACTTCCCCCACTAGCGCACAAGTACTTCACCCACTAGCGCACAAGTACTTCATCCACTAGCGCACAAGAACTTCACCCACTAGCGCACAAGTACTTCACCCACAAGCGCACAAGAACTTCACCCACTAGAGCACAAGTACTTCACCCACTAGCGCACAAGTACTTCACCCACAAGCGCACAAGTACTTCACCCACTAGCGCACAAGTACTTCACCCACTAGCGCACAAGTACTTCACCCACTAGCGCACAAGTACTTCACCCACTAGCGCACAAGTACTTCACCCACTAGCGCACAAGTACTTCACCCACTAGCGCACAAGTACTTCGCCCACTAGCGCACAAGTACTACGCCCACTAGCACACAAGTACTTCACCCACTAGCACACAAGTACTTCATCCACTAGCGCACAAGTACTTCACCCACTAGCGCACAAGTACTTCACCCACTAGCGCACAAGTACTACACCCTCTAGCACACAAGTACTTCACCCACTAGCACACAAGTACTTCATCCACTAGCGCACAAGTACTTCACCCACTAGCGCACAAGTACTTCACCCACTAGCGCACAAGAACTTCACCCACTAGCGCACAAGTACTTCACCCACTAGCACACAAGTACTACACCCTCTAGCACACAAGTACTTCACCCACTAGCAAACAAGTACTTCATCCACTAGCGCACAAGTACTTCATCCACTAGCGCACAAGTACTTCACCCACTAGCACACAAGTACTGAGTTTGAAAGTCTAGAGATAACCCTGGGCCACCTATTGGCAGGTTGTGTGAACTGCATGTTACAAATACGTACTGACAGGTAAGTCTGGCAGCTTGCAACGGTTTTGATTTTCCCAAGTTGCATCCCTCTGTGACTTATGAGTGTCCTGGCGTCTCAGAGTCGCACAAACAACATTCCTCATTTATCAAAACTGCCTAAAAAAGAAACGGCAATGTTACCCATAGCAACCAATCACAGTGCAGCTTTTAGTTTCCATAGCAGTTTATGGGCAACAAGACTTGATTTTCTGTTAGTTTTGATAAATCAGCTCCAGAATGTGATTGTTGCTCAACAGTTGCGCAATTTTAAAAGTCGTGCATCTGGAGTAGAAGAATTCAGTTACACGTGTCCCGTCCCAGTTCTCCTCCATTATTTTTGTAGCATGTTTGAAAAAAAATTTAAAAAAATTTTGTATGTTTCTAACTTTACAGTAAGATCTGGAAATAATTCTGCATAATCAGTTTGCAGCTGTTACTCCAAAAAATAATCCGACCGTAAATCCAAACAAAGGGCTTGAATCAATAGACACTTCTGCCACCTCTGAGTCGTTGTCTACAGTGGCTCAGTCTCCGCAGCGGACGCGCTGGTCCCGGGCCAAGAATCGATCTGGGCAGAAGAGGTCTGAAACGGCAAGTACATAAATCACCGGCGCGACTCCTCTGATCTCGCCGCGGTGGAGGGGGTTGTGAGTCTTACAACTTGAAAGTTAGAACATGGGTTTTTCGGAGAGTGACGTAGAACGCCTTCTGCTGTTTCTCATCGGAACGAGAAGAAGAATAAACCCACCTTAAGTATATGTCCATGTTTCCTGTGTGATATTTAATATCCTTCTATAGTACTTTCCCATATAGGACGCGCCGTATATATATATTGTATACATTGCGCTGAGATGTCTTCCATGGGTGCGTTTTATGTATCAGAAGTTGAGGATCTTAAAGGGTCTTCTGCAAATACAGATCAATCATTGAATAATGAAAAGCTCAGCAACTTTCTAATGTATTTTCTGCTTCAATTCCATTGACAAGATCTATGTTAGCTGCCAGTGAATGGAAACATCAATCCACAAAACTATCTAATAGCCGAGTGGTTGTTACAATGTAAGCAATTATTGGTGAGCAAAACACAGCAGCAACATATGTCTCCTGTACTGGACTCCAGCTACTAGATATTACATTCACTTATACATTGAAGCAAACCATAGGTGATTAGAAATGGCCTTCAGCCTCTAAATGTAAACAAGAATGTCTCAAATACAGCAAGCAGAGGTCTTGAAAAAGGCATGGAACTGAAGCATTAGGGACTGATACAGTAGTAAAGCACCAGAGGGGAACCAAAACACTGGACACCAGAGACTGGTGCATTAAACCACCTGGCACCAGGGACTGGGGCACCAAAACACCAGGGACTTGGGCACCAAAATACCAGACACCAGGGACTGGGGCACCAAAACACCGGACACCGGGGACTGGGGCACCAAAATACTGGACACCAGGGACTGGGGCACCAAAACACCAGACACCGGGGACTGGGGCACCAAAATACTGGACACCAGAGACTGAGGCACCAAAACACTGGACAACAGGGACTAGGGCATTAAACCACCTGACACCAGGGACTTGGGCACCAAAATACAGAACATCATGGACTGGGGAATTAAACCACCTGACACCAGGAAGAATCAATAGTCCCTCCTCAATATATGAAGGCATATGTGTTGTGCTTCCTCCGGGCAATTTCTGGGATTTAACGCAAACAATAAAGTAATAATAACTTTTTGTGCTCTGATCCATTTAAACACGAGTCAAAAATACTGCAAAATTCTCTAACTAACATATGAGAGAAGATGTCGAGCTTCCTCGCAGATACTGAGGAATCAAACAATTCCTAAACCTGTAACCACTTTGCCTTTTACCCTGATATGGAGTTGTTTTATATCTTACACTCTATTCACACCCAGAGCTGCATTCATATTTCTGCTGGTCTCCTGTTCACTGCTCCCGCTAAGCTGTGCACTTCAGAAATGATAGAGCAACAAATGCCACATCCTGAAGACGGGTAGAGCTGTTATTGGGCTTGCTGACCCCATTATGATGCTGTTTTAACTCTTTTCTTCCCATAGCACACAGCTTGGAGCAACACCGATCTTGTCTGTAGGACATCAAAACTCATTTACCTCCCTGGTCGTAAAGTATTTGTATAGAGCACACTCTGCTGTGGTGCATTTGGGGAGATGTATCCCAGTGCAGTAATCGGAAGAATGAACAAAAATATATTTTAAACTGCCCTCAGTTTCTGGGACAGGAAGTAGCTGTCTGACATATTAGCTCTTATGAGGCGTCTTGCTCTGACAGGTGGTCACCCAGAAACTTCTTCCCTCCCTCTCTCAACTCTCCTTGGCAGACATTCACAATGAAAAAGCCCTAATCCCTATTCTTTGTATTGTGTAGAGTAATGCCTAATTTAATCTTTGTCTGTAGTGTGTGACATCAGTGATGGAGGAAGTAGCTAACTTCTCCTCTTCCTTGTGTTTTATTGTAAATCAACATAGCTGCTGCCTGGGACATAAGGGACCAGGGATTTATAATAAATGCAGCAGTTTTATTGTCTGCCCTCTCCCTATGTATGCAGTGATAGGTCAGTGGGGACCTATCAGTGCATATCTAGGAAGATTTGCCACTCAGGGCTCCAGAAATTTTGTTCGACATCCACTTTGACAGCTGTATTGGCATCCATAGGGTTTGTGACCTAGCTTTCCCCGAAAACGTACCAAAATGTTTTTGATTTTTATTTGATATGATCTATTGTCATATGCCATCGCGGTGCCATAGTGGGCTTACTGTGCGGCCGATTTCTACCCGTTCCCAGGAGTGAAAACATCATCAGGCCTGAATGCAGTGCATTATGTGTGAATACAGTCACATTATCCACAGAAGGAGACGCACAAAAGATCTTCACAACCAAAAACTAAAAAACAAGTGTCTTGCGTAAGACGGTAATAAGGACTCTTCACTGTCTGACTACACAGGGGGCCATTGTGCAACTACCGTGCTGGGAAAGGACTGTACCAACTAAACGCCTAAAGCACAAAATGATCTTCCCTTGCGTCAGCTTAATTTTTTATTATTTTTTTAAATGCCCATTTGGTGCCAAAATGACTGGCAGGTACAGTAATAACAAGTAAAGAAAACCTCCCGGAGGGTGACGATGCTTGTCCTGCTGCTTTCCTCCTCTGTCCTGTAATAAATGTGGCCCACAATCAGGTCCGAAGGTGTTCGCAAGTCTCCCCCAAAAGACTGATATATTAATGGGGCAGTCAAGGAAGATAACGGTCGGCGTAATGAGGGTTTGGTCTACAGCCATCTGCATTGTGTCAACGGCCCACATGTCGTTTTTAGGTCCAGCATTCTGTGCGGATTAATTTATATATCTATATTGGGGTCAGAGCTCTGTTTTTCCTGATACCGAGCTCCAAATCTCCTACAACGACATACATTCTGGCTGCTTGCAGCTGCCACTAGAGGGAGCTCAGGAGCTTAATGCATACTGTGTTCTTATTCACTGAGTGCCTAAGACCCCATTCACATCACGTTTTGGCTTTCCGTCGGCGGTATACATTGGAAAGACTCTCGATGTATACCTCAGACGAAAGGCTAAAACATGGCATACAGTGGGATACATCGCCCAGGGACTGGCTCTGGAAAACTCCAGAAGTCACCAGACAGTGCCAACAGGAGCTTCCCTTGCGCCGGAGTCCCTGGGCAGAGCATCAGATGGCGCTCTGCCCGAGGACTCTGGCACTGCACCTGACGTCACTTTCCATCTATTGACAGTGACGTCGGGCGCTTGGCAAAATCTAAAACTCCCGCCAGAGCATCGGCAACACTCTGGCCGGGTATTCCGGCCCGGAGAAGCCCCTGACATCACTGTCCATATATGGACAATGATGTCGGGAGTTTTGCGAGATATACATTTAACATGTACCTAGGACGATTGCCATACAGTGCCATCCGTCACCCTCCCATGTTAAAAAACGTATACCATATATACCTATATGGACAGTGACGTTGGCAGCAGTGCTGGAGTCCCCGGGCAGAGCATCAGCTGATGCTCTGCTCGGGAACTCCAGCGGCAGGAAACCCCTGAAGTCACTGACCAAATGTCGGGAGCAGTGCCGGAGTCCCGAGCTAAGCGCTAGCTGATGCTCTGCTCGGGGACTCCAGGGATAGGCAATGTGACAGCCCCTCACAGTCATGCCATTGATAACACGCCGACACGAACAGCACAGGAAGCAAGACCCTCAGTCACGTTGGGCCATGTCGGCGCATCATCAATATTAGAAAAGCTCCAGGACTTCCGGGAACAGTTCACCGGGTTTGAACGACACCATTTAGTACCGAATTTTTAATTCAAGTAGGTTAGTAAGTGACTTCTTTTTACAAAAAAAAATATGAATGCAAAGCAATTTTTGGTCCCCGGATAACCCCTCTAACGCTGCTGACTGGGACTCATTGTATTAAAACAACGGACAGTTGTTGCAAATTGTTCACAAACTACATTGTAACTTCATTCGATTTATCAGCAGTTTTTGTTGTTCTTGTTACTACATTTATTTTAACTCATTGCTTCTTTTACCCCATTCCCTCCTTTCCTTACATTAGGTTTTCAAATTAAAATAAAGAATTTACAAAAAAATTAAATAATTATATGATTAAATCAAGTCCAAGTTGGTTGACCTAAGACTGCTCTCCTCCAATAGATGGAGAGGAGTAAATGGCTACCAGGTTAATATCCAAACTGCCCGGTTCCTGTTTCCTTCGGACGGGAGAAATCAAGGTACAGTCTGACAGTCCTCAGGAACATGAGATTGTGGGTACATCCTGTAGGGCCAGCTGTAGGATAGGCTCACCTTCGAACATTGTGAAGCAGCAAGAAGCCACACCGCTACCACTGCATGTAAAAAATGCAGCCAAAAATATGAAATACCGCCTGCTACAGGGCAAACGTAGTATTACAAGCCGGCCAATCGAATAAACGGTTGACTATATAATACTTGGAGGGGCCAGGCTTGCCGACAGTCGATGTTCCCCCTGTATGATGTTCGTGTGCCTTAATAGGGAATATGGAAAGAGGTTGTCCTGATAGGACCACCCCTTTAAGAAAATTGTAACATCTACACTAACTGTTCTTCCTTAAAGGGCTTGTCCATGAGTATATATATCTAAAAACAAATTGTACAATACACTATTGTAATAGCAAAAGGACATGATGTGTGGATGTGAAGTAAAAAAAAATGCTTCATTTCTACTGCTGATATCAATGAAATGTTTACAAGCTGAGCAGCTGAATGTGGGCGGGTCTACAGCGTGATTGACATCTCAGCGGTCACTTCCTGTAGTGCCACAGTCCTGTGTTGGCAGATCCTTGCACTACAACACTGTAAAACCTAATTTTTGCACACATATAAAACATATACGGTATTGTGTTACTCTGTGACTGTGTGTCGGTGTCTATGTGATGGTTTAGCACACAACGCACATCCAGAGTAACATATATATATGATACTGATCAAACAGCACCAGGAGCCAAGAGACCTATAAGATTAAGCAATGAATTCTCATGTAATCCTTTCATGCATGGGTGACAGGTTGACTGTACATTGAGATGGGCAGGTAAACAGAGGGGTATGGTGGTCTTCACACAGGATTACGCACCATTATGTTTACATTGCTCCGCCATTTAAATGCCAATCGCCTGATGAACACGAAGAAAGAAAAAAAATCTGTATGGAAAGTAAAGCTGTGAACACTTAGCAGAATTTCAGGTTTACACATGTCACTCCGGCAGAGACGTCAATGGGTTTTCATACATTGCCCGCATCCTCAACCACGGTAAAAGTCATCAGAGGCGCATTCCAGAAAAAAAAAATTCATAAATATTGAATGGATGGTGGAAGGTGGCCGTGTCAGTTGTATATACTGTGCAAATAGCTGACAGATGGGAAGACGTTTGATATGTGTTAGGGAATATTTCTGTCACCCATCACAAGTGTTGCTGCTCTGTCAAAGCCGCACGAAAAAATGTACATTCAGTATAAAGTCAGACTCAAGGAGTGGAAAGTGAAGCTCTGCTATATAATATAATAGGGGATTGCATTATGAGCGTTTTCCTTGGGTCTCTCTACTCTCCACGCAAACCTTCAATGCAAAACTCAAGACGTGACTGAAGGGCAAATTCTCCACACCGGTCACTACTCGGGGACAGAAACCTGATGTTTTCCTCATTCAGAAAATGGACACTATAAATGTCACCTATAGGTAGGGCACTAGAACTGTATGTCTACATGGAGGATTTGGACTCTGCATCAGAAAAACAGAGCTCTGATCCGCAGAAACTAACCAGCGCAGAACGATGGATCTATGAAGGTTAAAAAAAATTATGTTCAAGGGAGGATTTTCACTTTAAGGGGAATGATTCATGTTGTTTTTTATTTTAGCAACTACTCATAATGCCATTCCTTAATATGTTTAAAGTGGCTATTAAGGCAAACCATACCACACACAAAAAACAAAATATATATAAAATATATATATATACAAATAGTGAAGAGAATACACGCGCTAGGTCAGAAATCACCTAATAAACAAGTATAGGTTTAGCAAAAAAAAGTCTGCCCACAGTCCCTAATTAAGGACTAAACTCAAGGGGTGCAGAGGTAGCAATTGATGGAGTATAAGGTTTTTTTATACAATACAAAGTGATTTGTCACTTCTCTGATCCAAAAATACAACAAAAGAAATAAAATGTAAAACAATGGAAGAAACGATAGATAGATATGAGATAGATAGATAGATAGATAGATAGTCTATCTATCTATCTATCTATCTATCTATCTATCTATCTATCTATCTCATATCTATCTATCTCTCTCTCTCTCTCATATCTAATCTATCTATCTATCTATCTATCTCATATCTATCTATCTATCTATCTATCTATCTCTCTCTCTCATATCTAATCTATCTATCTATCTATCTATCTATCTATCTATCTATCTATCTCATATCTATCTATCTCTCTCTCTCTCTCATATCTAATCTATCTATCTAGGCTTGAGAAAGGCTCTAGTGGATAGAGCTGAAACGTCGCACTTGGGGTTAATAAAGTACCCTCGTTTTCACAAATTTCTATGGTGTGCTGCCTATTTTTTTTTATCTCTGTTGATACTGAGAGCTTGGTCTACTCCCTGGGGCCTGCACCCACATCTTTTAACCGATGCTGCTGGATTTTTTAGTTTTTCTATCTATCTAGTATCTATCTATCTATCTATCTATCTCATATCTATCTATCTATCATCTCATATCTATCTATCTATCTCATATCTATCTATCTATCTATCTATCTATCTATCTATCTATCTATCTATCTATCTATCTCATATCTATCTATCTATCTATCTATCTATCTATCTATCTATCTATCTACCTATCTCATATCTATCTATCTATGTCATATCTATCTATCTATCTATCTATCTCGTAGCTATCTAATATGTATCTCATATCTATCTATCTCATATATATCTATCTATCTATCTCATATCTATCTATCTCTCTATCTATCTATCTCATATCTATCTATCTATCTGTCATATCTATCTATCTATCTATCTATCTATCTATCTATCTATCTATCTATCTATCTATCTATCTATCTGTCATATCTATCTATCTATCTTTGCCCACTGTCAAAGTCATGAACAGTCTAGAATTTTTAGGCTAGGTTAATTTTACCAGTGAGAGATAGATTATATATAAAAAAAAAAAACAGAAAATCACATAGTATATATATTTATTTGCATTGTGCACAGAGAAATAAGTATTTGATCCCTTTGGCAAACAAGACTTAATACTTGGTGGCAAAACCCTTGTTGGCAAGCACAGCAGTCAGACGTTTTTTGTAGTTGATGATGAGGTTTGCACACATGTTAGATGGAATTTTGGCCCACTCCTCTTTGCAGATCATCTGTAAATCATTAAGATTTCGAGGCTGTCGCTTGGCAACTCGGATCTTCAGCTCCCTCCATAAGTTTTCGATGGGATTAAGGTCTGGAGACTGGCTAGGCCACTCCATGACCTTAATGTGCTTCTTTTTGAGCCACTCCTTTGTTGCCTTGGCTGTATGTTTCGGGTCATTGTCGTGCTGGAAGACCCAGCCACGAGCCATTTTTAATGTCCTGGTGGAGGGAAGGAGGTTGTCACTCAGGATTTGAAGGTACATGGCTCCATCCATTCTCCCATTGATGCGGTGAAGTAGTCCTGTGCCCTTAGCAGAGAAACACCCCCAAAACATAATGTTTCCACCTCCATGCTTGACAGTGGGGACGGTGTTCTTTGGGTCATAAGCAGCATTTCTCTTCCTCCAAACACGGCGAGTTGAGTTAATGCCAAAGAGCTCAATTTTAGTCTCATCTGACCACAGCACCTTCTCCCAATCACTCTCAGAATCATCCAGATGTTCATTTGCAAACTTCAGACGGGCCTGTACATGTGCCTTCTTGAGCAGGGGGACCTTGCGGGCACTGCAGGATTTTAATCCATTACGGCGTAATGTGTTACCAATGGTTTTCTTGGTGACTGTGGTCCCAGCTGCCTTGAGATCATTAACAAGTTCCCCCCGTGTAGTTTTCGGCTGAGCTCTCACCTTCCTCAGGATCAAGGATACCCCACGAGGTGAGATTTTGCATGGAGCCCCAGATCGATGTCGATTGACAGTCATTTTGTATGTCTTCCATTTTCTTACTATTGCACCAACAGTTGTCTCCTTCTCACCCAGCGTCTTACTTATGGTTTTGTAGCCCATTCCAGCCTTGTGCAGGTCTATGATCTTGTCCCTGACATCCTTAGAAAGCTCTTTGGTCTTGCCCATGTTGTAGAGGTTAGAGTCAGACTGATTCATTGAGTCTGTGGACAGGAGTCTTTTATACAGGTGACCATGTAAGAGCTGTCTATAATGCAGGCACCAAGTTGATTTGGAGCAGTAACTGGTCTGGAGGAGGCTGAACTCTTAATGGTTGGTCGGGGATCAAATACTTATTTCTCTGTGCACAATGCAAATAAATAGATATCATTTTGACAATGTGATTTTCTGTTTTTTTTAAAATATAATCTATCTCTCACTGGTAAAATTAACCTAGCCTAAAAATTCTAGACTGTTCATGACTTTGACAGTGGGCAAACTTACAAAATCAGCAAGGGATCAAATACTTATTTCCTCCACTGTAAGCTGCAGAATGCCACTGTAGGGGTATGTTCACACGGCAGATGTAATGGCAGGAAGGAGGTGAAGGGAAAGTGAGCCCTAATCTACCCACCGCCCTGTCCCTGCCTACTTGCAACGACCCGCCCTAGGCGACGAGGTACAACTGGGCGGCGGTCCCTACGCTGTCTAAGTGCACAGGAAGACAAACAGGGAACACGCAAGGGAAGGGGCAGTAGCCACGGAACGCCACGAGGAAACGGGGCGGCGAACGAACAGTCAGGACCAGGACGAAGTGAGTACACCCGAGCAGGCACGGAGACAGAAGCAAGCCAGGGCAAGCAAGCAGGTCAAGCAGAACTGCAGCAAGGCAGAAGCACGGCAGGAGCAGGCTGGAGCAAGCAGCAGTGGGGCCAGGAATCCAAAAGAATTACAAGCACTGAGGGAGAGCACAGGGCAGGTAATAAAGGACAGGGGCGGAGCTAACTCCGACAGACCAGGCCGCGATAGGCTCTCCCACTCCTGAGCCTGCCACCCTGGTTGGTGGGAGATGGTGTCAGTCGAGCAGGTCTGGCCTCAGGTGTGGATTGATTAATCCCAGGAGTATAGCTAGATGAAGTACCTGGCAGATCCCTAACAGCAGATGTTTGAAGCAGAAAAATAGCTGATTTTCAAAGCGTTTTTGGTGTTTGCAGGAATATTTTGAGGAGTATTTCAGAAGCGTTTTTTATGGTGGGAATGGAAAATCATTTAACAAGTGACATGTCACTTCTTTTTATGAGGCGTATTTCAATTCAGGGGTGTAAAAATACATATTGTCTGTACTACACAGTATATTTCCCATTCAATTCAATGGGAGCTATTTCTAGGCGTATTTTACGCTCCGAAAAACGGCCACAATGTGCCTGTGTGAACATACACTAAGCCGAATCCATCAGTGAACTGGACTGACGGCTCGGCAGACAGCAGCCCCTACAGTATGTGCCACTGACACTTTATCTAACCCTAATACTGACCAACGGCGTTCTGAAGCTTTTATGTAAAGTGAATACATAGAAGCTGCAGCATTGAAACCAAGCATTATTTTCAATTAATCGTCTGATATTGAACGATGCAGCTTTCCTTGTATAGAGGAGACAGAGGAGCTGCATCTGAAAAACTACTGGGGCACTTAACGTTTTTTTTCTACCTCCCTCCGTTATTTAGATATCGGTGCCGTTATATTTGGCACCCGATATATAAATAACCCCATGAACTGTCAACGGGGCGTGTAATTGGTAAGGGGGCGTGTAACATCGCTGTGACACTGTCCAATCAGCTACGGACAGTGTCACAGCAAGAACTAGAGAGGAGAGAGCGTGCGCGCAGAGGAAAGGAGAAGAAGAATGAGAATTCTTCTGTTTCGTGGCGGCGGGAGTATCGGCAGCGGCGTCGGAGCGCGCTCTCACTCACTCTTGGCAGACAAGGACGACAAGACTGTGTGATCTCTCGCGAGAGATCACAGTCTTGTCGTTCTTGTCTGCGGAGAGCTGAAGAGTGAGAGCGTGCGCGCACACCTCCGACGTCGCTGCCGATACTCCCGCCGCCACGGAACAGAAGAATTCAAATTCACATTCTTCTTCTCCTCTTCTGTTGCGTGGCAGCGGCGGAGCTGCACGCACACTCTCTCCTCTCCAGCTCTTGCTGTGACACTGTAGCTGATTGGACAGTGTCACAGCGATAAGTAACACGCCCCCATGCCATTCACACGCCCCATTGACAGTTCATGGGGTTATTTAAATATTGGGCGCCATAACGTAAGAGGATAAGAAAAAAAATTAAAGTGCCCCAGGGTTTGTGCCGCGCCGCCTATTACATGCTGCACATGTATGGGCAGATGAGAGGTTCTCTTTAAAAAAAAAAAAATCTATTTCGTTATTTCTTGGTTATATCAGATGCCAGAAAAGCCGCGCGGTCTCTATTGTAACTATATAGCAGTTTACACCCAGCTATCCCTGACTCCAAAAACACAAAATCCCTCCAGGACAGCTGCATGATAAGCCTTGTGGGCCTTATTTTTGAAAGCTAGTCCTTAAAGGGGTTGTCCATAAACTCAGAAACCCAATTAGGGATCAGGACATTCTGAATTAATAGAGGGGGTCCTCTAAACAGGATCCTCATCTCTTCTAGTGGACATTGGTTCTAAAGAGCGTCTCTCTCTCTCTCTGGAGGACCTGTCCTTTCCGGAAAACACTTTGATATGAATGGGCAATGTGTAATACTTAATTTCTCCTGTGGTGGTGCTGCAGGGAAATTGGACACTTACTGACAGATTACAGTCGATCACTGGGGGGTGATCAACCGCAGGGGGTGACTTTGTTAGAAGGGTCCCTTGACAATAAGCTGATCACAAGCAGAGATTCTGACAAATTATTTTCAGTTGTTTCTTCGTTATATCAGATTTTGGGAAAGTTGGATGGCCACATTACAGCTCTTCCCAGCTTTCCCAAACGCCTGCAAAACAAATATGAATAGTCACATTTTGTAGTTAAGTCTTGTTGCAAAATTAGGTATGAAAGACATTTATGGCTCCAGGAAAGTTGGGTGACATCCATTTGGCAGCCACATGAGTTGTCATCCAGCTTTCCCAGATTCAGATAGGTTTGAAAGGCTGAAAAGAATGACTGAAGTTCTTGAAATTAAGAAGGTTCCTTAGTGATGTGATGCACGTGGGTTCAGATTTTACCATAGGAGAAAGTTCACGTTAACATGTTTTTAGTTTCTTGTTAACTTTTTCCCCCTTCATTTCTCCAGATTTGACCCTTGGAGTTCTCAGAACTGAAAATATTCCAGCATGTCCCTGTATGAAGTCATCTGGGTATGGAAGTTATTTTAAATACAAGCATTAAAAACATCCATGACGTCCCCCGGGGGCCCGTGTGCGGTTCTAAGTAGGGCCGCAGGATATGCTGAAGGTCTCTATCAATAAACACGCTGAGCTCTGGGGTCTCAGAAACGTTGGGATTTGCCAATATCGTGTTTTCACAGCGCAGGTTTGGATTTAGCTAATTAATTAAAGCAATAATAATAATTACTGCAGATAATAATTCAGAGACCTTGAAGATGAAGAATGTTTAGTTACACTGCCCACCCTGTCTGCAAGAAATACTATCATAATATAGATCCACCGCAAACATACTAATACTTGTAATGAAAGACTATGAAATAGATAGATAGATAGATAGATAGATAGATAGATAGATAGATAGATAGATAGATAGATAGATAGATAGATAGATAGAAAGGATAGATAATGATCTTCCCTTGAACGGTAGACCACGTAAACGAGTACTGAAGCGCGTGGAATGTAAAAATCGCCTATCCTCTGTTGTATCCCTGACTACGGAGGTCTATCCTGCCTCTAGAACTAATATCAGTCCCAGAACTGTGTGTCCGGAGCTTCATATAATGGGTTTCCATGGTCGCTGCATACAAGCCTAAGATTACCATGCACAATGCCAAGCAGCTGCTGGAGTGGTGTAAAGCACGTCGCCACTGGACACTGGAGTGATGAGTATCTGGGAGTCTGATGGTGGAATCTGGGTTTGGAGGATGCCAGGAGAATCCTACTGGAATCCATAGTGACTACTGTAACATTTGGTGGAGGAGGTTTACACAATTGTTGCTTCCAACCTTGTGGTAACAGTTTTGGTTTTGGCTCTTTCCTGTTCCTGCCTGCTGCGCTCCTGTGCACACAGCGAGATACATAAACACATGGGGTTGTGTCTGGTCGAAAATGTGCCGTTTTGGCTTACCCTGTGCAGCCGGTCCCCGCAGAGACGACTGCTATGACTCTCTGTTCTGCTCGGGTCCCCTGTATTCTGGCACGCGCCCACCCGGCTGTGTGACATCCACACAGGATGGTATAAAAGTGCGATCACACTACAGACTTGGCTTTAGAAGACACAAGGAATAGCTGGAAAGCGTCGTTTTCCCGAAGCAAACGGCGGTCACGTGTTGTGAGAAAATAGACCACCCAATCGCTGTAGGAAGTGGCATGAACGGGAGATAAAAGACGCAAGTCAGGGAGCACCATGTAAGTCGATATGGGCATGGGGGGGGGGTCTCTTTTTAGATGCCATTACAGTACAAGCTCATATTCAGGTCCTTCTCAATGAATTAGAAGATCATCAAAAAGTTCATTTATTTCAGTAATTCAATTCAGAAAGTGTCTCGTATATTCTATAGATTCATTACACACAGAGGGATCTATTTCCAGCATGTGTTTCTCCTAATGTTGATGATTATGGGAACAGTTACTGAAAACCCAAAAATTAGTGTCTCAGAGAATTTGAATATTGGGTGTTAGTTGCAGCTTGTCGCCTCCTGGGGTGACTTTCTAATCAGCGAATCCACACAAAACACCCGCAGAGGTTTCCTAAGTCTTTACAATGACGGGTCTGCTGCTCCGTGTCCACAGTCCTGGTATCAGAGGGAAGTAGATTTTGCATTTCATTTGGAAATCTCGTCCCAGAGTCTGGAGGAAGAGTGGAGAGGCGTCAATTCAAGTGTCCTGCGCTCCAGTGTGAAGTGTCCGCAGTCAGGGATGGTTTGGGGGCCGTGTCATTTACTGGTGTTGGTCCATTGTGTTATATCAGGTCCAGAGTCAGCGCAGCGTCCAGCAGGACATTTCCCAGCACTTCATCCTTCCCTCTGCTGACAGCTTTATGGAGATGCGGATTTCATTTTCCAGCAGGACTTGGCACCTGCCCACGCTGCCAAAACTACCAATACCTGGTGTAATAACCACAGTATCACTGCGCCTGATTGGCCAGAAAACTTGCCTGACCTAAACCCCATAGAGAATCTATAGGGTATTGTCAAGAGGAAGATGAGACACCAGACCCAACAATGCAGACGAGCTGAAGGCCACTATCAAAGCAACCTGAGCTTCCATAACACCTCAGCAGTGCCACAGGCTGATCACCCCCATGCCACGCCGCATTGATAACACCTCAGCAGTGCCACAGGCTGATCACCCCCATGCCACGCCGCATTGATAACCCCTCAGCAGTGGCACAGGCTGATCGCCTCCATGCCACGCCGCATATATAACACCTCAGCAGTGCCATAGGCTAATCACCCCCGTGCCATGCCGCATTGATAACCCCTCAGCAGTGGCACAGGCTGATCGCCTCCATGCCACGCTGCATTGATAACACCTCAGCAGTGCCACAGGCTGATCGCCTCCATACCACGCCGCATTGATAACACCTCAGCAGTGCCACAGGCTGATCGCCTCCATGCCACACCGCATTGATAACACCTCCGCAGTGCCACAGGCTGATCGCCTCCATGCCACGCCGCATTGATAACCCCTCAGCAGTGGCACAGGCTGATCGCCTCCATGCCACGCTGCATTGATAACACCTCAGCAGTGCCACAGGCTGATCGCCTCCATACCACGCCGCATTGATAACACCTCAGCAGTGCCACAGGCTGATCGCCTCCATGCCACGCCGCATTGATAACACCTCAGCAGTGCCACAGGCTGATCGCCTCCATGCCACGCCGCATTGATAACACCTCAGCAGTGCCACAGGCTGATCGCCTCCATGCCACGCCGCATTGATGACACCTCAGCAGTGCCAAAGGCTGATCGCCTCCATGCCACGCTGCATTAATAACCTCAGCAGTGCCACAGGCTGATCGCCTCCATGCCACACCGCATTGATAACACCTCAGCAGTGCCACAGGCTGATCGCCTCCATGCAACGCCGCATTGATAACACCTCAGCAGTGCCACAGGCTGATCGCCTCCATGCCACGCCACATTGATGCAGTGATTCATGCAGAGTCGGAGCCCCGACCAAGTATTGAGGGCAGATACTGGACAGACTTCTCAGTAGGACGACTTTTCGGTATTAGAAATCATTTTTTAAATTGGGCTTATATAATATTCTAATTTTCTGAGAAACTATAGAATATGAGAGACACTTTTTAAATTCAATTACTAAACTAAGTTAACTTTTTGATGATATTCTATTTCATTGAGAAGGACTAGTAGATGTGATGGTCAGGAGGGACAGAGACAGAGACACACTGCCCCTGCCACATGCAGCCCTGTCCTCACTACAATCATCACATATGGACAGGTCACTGCCCACCAAAAGATCAGCACTCTCCCCTCCTGAAATACTCTGTACTGCTGTCAGTGGCACACATATCACCATCTTCTTATGTCAGTCCTGTAACATGTTGTGTTTCTGCTCCAGGTTATGTTTGAAAAGTGGGAGATGGAGCGTTTGAGACATGGGGGGGCATTTGGAGCCCCCAACACAGATCCCCCTTTAAAATGTGACTTAGGCAGCGGTTTTAATTATTTACCGGTCTGGTCTCTACAGAATAAATATATTAAAGAGGAGCCGGATCACATAGCTGATAATTCCTCGACATGGCTTAGGATTTCATGTTTGGATTCATTCCTCCTGGATCTAAATAAAAATTAGAATCCAAAACGCTTCCACCTGACAACGACGACGTAACCACAACCCGATCCTCTCACTACAGCAAATCCTGCCTACACTATACAGATACGTACCAAGACGCTGCGCCTGACTCCATGCCTGGAGAAGACAAGAAATTGAAATCTTATACATGCGTATCTCACACTCTGATCTATCATCAGAAAAAAAGCAGAGCTGGGGTAGGTAAGAGAGGCAGCAGCCTAGGGCCCAATTGCCTCCAATGCTACACAGGGCCATATGACAATGCATGGGCACTACGAATAACAGCATTATATTGGCACTTTGGTGGTAATATTATATGCATACCTCCCAAGAGTCCCGGATTCAGCGGGACAGTCCCAGATTCCGGGTGTTGTCCCGCTGTCCCGGGCGGCCGGGGGTAGGTCCCGCTGTCAACTGCATCTGCGTCCTCAGGACGCAGATACAGTTGAGCCCACTGCTGAAGCAAGGTACCGTCAGCTCCCTGCTTCAGCATTAGCTCAGAGCAGAGGAGCAGAATGAGCTCCTCCGCTTGCCGAGGACTCCCTGGGCACAGCGCTACTTTAGGCACTGTGCCCGGGGAAGCCCTTGAAATCACTGTCCATATATGGACAGTGACGTCAGTGGCTAGTGATTGAACGGAATCCCTGTTGCCGATGATCTGGCCGGGGATTCCTCTCCTAGAGGAAACCCCTGAGGTCACTGTCCATATATGGACATTAACATCAGGGGCTCCTTCTGTAGTGGTATCCCCAGCCAGAATAAGGAACGGGAATTTCGCTCAAGGAGTAGCCACTGTCCATATATGGAAAGTGACATCAGGGCTTCCCTCTAGGAGCGGAATCCCCGGCCTATGCTCTGGCTGGGGATGCCGCTTCTAGAGGGAGCCCCAATGGCTCGATGTAGGGGAGAAGCCCTATCTACAGGGGGGGTGGTGCTATCTTAAGGGGATAGTGGCACTATCTACATGGGCACTGTGGCACTATACTGAATAAGTCCATCTAGGGGGCTTTATTATGCTGTATGGGGGCATTATGCTGTATGGGTGCAGATATGGGGCATTATACTGTATGGGGCAGCTATGGGGCATTATCCTGTATGGGGGCAGCTATGGGAACATTATACTGTATGGGGTTATCTGTGTGGGCATTATACTGTTTGGGGCAGCTATGGGGGCATTATGCTGCAAGGGGCAGCTATGGGGCATTATACTGTATGGGGGAATTTGTTTGGGCATTATACTGCATTGGAGAATCTGTGGGCATTATACTGTATGGGGGCATCATATTGTCAATGTATCAGTATATGTTAGGATGGAATATTGGTAAAAACAAGAGGAGAATTGATGGTCAGCTGCAGGCAGTACAGGAGAAACTAGGTGGTGCTGTACTCCGGAGGCCAGAGGCCCCAAATGTGGGCAGGAACTCGCCATTTGGGTGTAAACACACTAAAATTGCTTATTAAAAGATCCAATGCAAAAATGTAAATTATTTTATAATTCTTGGAGATCTATATGTTTTTGCTTGCAATAATTAAGCAGCTACAATGATTTTTAGTGGATTTTATCAATAAATTCAGTAACATTACAGGACGTGGAATGTAGTGCTGAGTAGTTCTCTGAAAAGGTATCACACATGATAGGATTAGATACACTGGCTCAACAGACAGTATGAGACGTGAGAAATAAAGATACAGCAGCTCAGTGAACAGTAGATACACTAACACAGTAGACAGTATAAAAAATGATAGGCTTAGATATATCAGTTTAGAAAACAGTATCACACATGATACTTATAGATACAAAGGATCAGCACATAGTATCACACATGATGGGTTAGATACACCGAATCACCAGACAGTATCAGGGCAGGTTCAGACGTGGCAGAATTGCGGTGGAAATCTCCAGCGGACGTTTTTTACAGTTTTTTCAATAGATTTTTAGGGAAGTTAGTTCAGACGTTGCAGAAAATCCACTGCGGACCATAGGCGGCGGTGCGGAATTTCCCTCCACAGCATGCACTCTCTGTTGCGGAGAAGAAGCGGAATTTCACTGCGGATTTCAGCCTTTGCAATGCAAAAACTGAAATCTGTGGCAAGTCCGCTGTGATATCTGCAACGTCTGAATTACCTGTCAAATATGCAAATGTTGCTGCAGATTCATTGCGTAATTGCCCCAAATGTGCACCAACATTTGCAGCGGAAAAACGCCGCCACGTCTGAACGTGCCCTCACACATGATAGAATAAGTTTCAGTGAATCAATAGTCTGTATCACAAATAATAGGCTTAGATACATTGGCTCAGAAAACAGTTACACAAACCCCCTGATTAACAAAATAACAGAAATAAAATAAAACAAAAAAAACAATCTACTGTCTCGGCTTCTATTGCGGATATCAATCTAACTACAATCCTATAATAATAGAGATCCCGGCACTACCCCACACACTGCTGCTCCATCCCCGAGTGTCCCCTCCAGTGATCACAGGTAACATGATTTCTGCTGATGCCCCAGACACAACATCCGCAAAACAGGGAAATTGTTTCCGTTTACAGAGTCAGAGCCTGGGAATAAATCACAGGAAGCGACAAACACAACACGGCGTCATTGTCAGCGTGCGAGCCGTAAGCAAAGGGTTAATTTAGTGTAAAGTTAGACGCAAAAAAAGACTTCACAATATATTAAATATATATATTCCATAGGAGCAGTATTATAGTAGTTATATTCTTGTATATAGGGGGCAGTATTATAGTAGTTATATTCTTGTATATAGGAGCAGTATTATAATAGTTATATTCTTGTATATAGGGGCAGTATTATAGTAGTTATATTCTTGTATATAGAGGGCAGTATTATAGTAGTTATATTCTTGTATATAGGGAGCAGTATTATAGTAGTTATATTCTTGTATAAAGGAGCAGTATTATAGTAGTTATATTCTTGTATATAGGGGGCAGTATTATAGTAGTTATATTCTTGTACATAGGGGCAGTATTATAGTAGTTATATTCTTGTATAAAGGAGCAGTATTATAGTAGTTATATTCTTGTATATAGGGAGCAGTATTATAGAAGTTATAGTCTTGTGTATAGGGGGCAGTATTATAGTAGTTATATTCTTGTATATAGGAGCAGTATTATAGTAGTTATATTCTTGTATATAGGGGTAGTATTATAGTAGTTATATTCTTGTATATAGGGGGCAGTATTATAGTAGTTATATTCTTGTATATAGGGGTAGTATTATAGTAGTTATATTCTTGTATATAGGGGCAGTATTATAGTAGTTATATTCTTGTATATAGGAGCAGTATTATAGTAGATATATTCTTGTATATAGAGGCTGTATTATAGTAGTTATATTCTTGTACATAGGGGGCAGTATTATAGTAGTTATATTCTTGTATATAGGAGGCAGTATTATAGTAGTTATATTCTTGTATATAGGAGGCAGTATTATAGTAGTTATATTCTTGTATATAGGGGGCAGTATTATAGTAGTTATATTCTTGTATATAGGGTAGTATTATTGTAGTTATATTCTTGTATATAGGAGCAGTATTATAGTAGTTATATTCTTCTATATAGGGGGCAGTATTATAGTAGTTATATTCTTGTATATAGGGGCAGTATTATAGTAGTTATATTCTTGTATATAGGGGCAGTATTATTGTAGTTATATTCTTGTATATAGGGTTCAGTATTATAGTAGTTATATTCTTGTATATAGCGGGCAGTATTATAGTAGTTATATTCTTGTATATAGGGGCAGTATTATAGTAGTTATATTCTTGTATATAGGGGGCATTATAGTAGTTATATTCTTGTATATAGGGAGCAGTATTATAGTAGTTATATTCTTGTATATAGAGGCAGTATTATAGTAGTTATATTCTTGTATAAAGGGGGCAGTGTTATAGTAGTTATATTCTTCTACATAGGACCAGTATTATAGCAGTTATATTCTTGTATATAGGGGCAGTATTATAGTAGTTATATTCTTGTATATAGAGGCAGTATTATAGTAGTTATATTCTTGTATATAGGAGCAGTATTATAGTAGTTATATTCTTGTATATAGGGTTCAGTATTATAGTAGTTATATTCTTGTATATAGCGGGCAGTATTATAGTAGTTATATTCTTGTATATAGGAGTAGTATTATAGTAGTTATATTCCTGTATATAGGGGGCAGTATTATAGTAGTTATATTCTTGTACATAGGGGAAGTATTATAGTAGTTATATTCTTGTATATAGGGGGTAGTATTATAGTAGTTATATTCTTGTATATAGGAGCAGTATTATAGTAGTTATATTCTTGTATATAGGAGGCAGTATTATAGTAGTTATATTCTTGTATATAGGGGTCAGTATTATAGTAGTTATATTCTTGTATATAGGAGCAGTATTATAGTAGTTATATTCTTGTATATAGGAGCAGTATTATAGTAGTTATATTCTTGTATATAGGGGGCAGTATTATAGTAGTTATATTCTGTTAGATAAGGGACAGTATTATAGTAGTTATATTCTTGTATATAGAGGCAGTATTATAGTAGTTATATTCTTGTATATAGGAGGCAGTATTATAGTAGTTATATTCTTGTATATTGGGGGCAGTATTATAGTAGTTATATTCTTGTATATAGGGGGCAGTATTATAGTAGTTATATTCTTGTATATAGGAGCAGTATTATAGTATTTATATTCTTGTATATAGGGGCAGTATTATAGTAGTTATATTCTTGTATATAGGGAGGCAGAATTATAGTATTTATATTCTTGTACATAGGGGGCAGTATTATAGTAGTTATATTCTTGTATATAGGTGGCAGTATTATAGTAGTTATATTCTTGTATATAGGGACAGTATTATAGTAGTGATATTCTTGTATATAGGGGGCAGTATTATAGTAGTTATATTCTTGTATATAGGAGCAGTATTATAGTAGTTATATTCTTGTATATAGGAGCAGTATTATAGTAGTTATATTCTTGTATATAGGGGCAGTATTATAGTAGTTATATTCTTGTATATAGGGGCAGTATTATAGTAGTTATATTCTTGTATATAGGGGGCAGTATTATAGTAGTTATATTCTTGTATATAGGAGCAGTAGTATAGTGGTTATATTCTTGTATATAGGGGCAGTATTATAGTAGATATATTCTTGTATATAGGGGCAGTATTATAGTAGTTATATTCTTGTATATAGGGGGCAGTATTATAGTAGTTATATTCTGTTACATAAGGGGCAGTATTATAGTAGTTATATTCTTGTATATAGGGGGTAGTATTATAGTAGTTATATTCTTGTATATAGGGGCAGTATTATAGTAGATATATTCTTGTATATAGGGGCAGTATTATAGTAGTTATATTCTTGTATATAGGGGGCAGTATTATAGTAGTTATATTCTGTTACATAAGGGGCAGTATTATAGTAGTTATATTCTTGTATATAGGGGGCAGTATTATAGTAGTTATATTCTGTTACATAAGGGGCAGTATTATAGCATTTTAGAAGTTTATTTTCTTGGAGAAGTTCCACGATCTGGCAGAATTCCGGTGACAGATTCTCCTTAAGATTCATTTTGACCTTTTTTCTATTTCATACCTCTTGTTGAAAATGCGCCATTTTAGTGCTTTTTTCAGCCATGTCTTTGTTTAGTGAGGATGATTTCCTCTGTATAAACATGTAGCAGAAAACTATACGTGTTTATGTTTTATTCTATATTTTTTTATATATATTATATTTTACAGCCGGAACATGCGATGTCCTGTATGTACCTTTATTTATATAGCAGCTTTATTATATAAATACATTGCGTTTCCCCTATGGTATCCTATACAAGTGCATTGATATAAATGATATGTGGGAAGAGTCAATACCTTTCTCCAGCTGTTCTAGTTGTGTATAACTAAGGCTTATGGAAAACACTAGACTATGGCGACTTCTTAGGTCACATTGGAGGGAACGCAATCATATCTACTAGTGTCTTGTACAAACACCGGGGAGGCAGACGGAAATTCCAAGTTTCCTTTGTTTGCCTTGCTATGTTGCCTGCACTAGTCGGGATTAGTTACATATGATAACAAGAGAAGTTGTAAGCAGGCCAAGCTGGAAACAGTTAAATTTGTGGATCCACGCATGATCGCAGCTTTGCCCGGGTATTCCTAAAGTTCACTTTCATTGTATAGTGTTCGGTCAAATACAGAGTATGTCTGAACAGATAAAACCAAAAAGAGTCGCCCATCAATAGTTCCTTCTTGGCATTGTGGGTAATATGGCATTCATCGCTGCCCAGTGGGAATATCTTATATCTTACCAATTTACAGTTAAAAGATATAATAGGGGTCATAATGGAAGAGTTTTCGTCAATAAATATTAAAAATGATTTATTTTATGCTGTTATGTCATTTTACGATGACAAAAATTATGTCCAATTTCTTGTATAGAACAATTAAATATATTAAGGATATTTAAAAAAAAATGTTTTTGCCGCTTGCAGTACCACTTCTCATCATAACTGTTTTCCATAGACACACATGCAACAGCGCCCCCAATCATCAGCTAGAATGCTGCCAATATATATAATTTTCAGATGGAATTACATTTGAACTGAACCCTCTTAAGAAAAACTTCAAAACTCTCAAAACCTTCCACTAAGAATTTTTTTTAAAAACTCGCTTTGTAATATAAATATTGTTTCCATTTTTAAATGTTCTCTAGATCTCTCAGAGCAGCTTGCAGTGTAAAGAATGGAGGTTTTGTTCTGGCTATCTTGGTTACGTCTGAGCAGATTTAAAGATTGGTGCTGTAATAATTCTTCGTTCTTTATTCATTTACATTAATATGACAGGACAACTGGAATGAAAACCTCCATTCTTTACACTGCTGGCTGCATTCAGAGAACTAGAAAATGGGACAACAAAAATAGCCCTATGTGTCATGTAAAAAGTATTTAAAGAGGGCCGTTAAAACACCACGTGTGCCAAATTTCTAGAAAGTGTATGGTTATTTGGGAATCCCTGTTAAATAGTAAATATAATCCTTCAGCTGTCTTCTATCATTTTCTATTTAGCTTTTTCTTTCTTCGGTTATGGGAAAGTTAGGTGACAACCAATATGTTGCAGGGATTTGTCAGATACATCTCCTGGAAGATAAGTCTGCATCGTTTCCGGATTACGATTAATGAACAATGTTAGACCACACCCCTTTTTGCATGCCACGCCCCCAATTTGAATGCTACAAAATTAAATTAATATTTATCCCCTGAGCCTACTGAATACTACTGTATATAATATACCCCCTGACACTGCCCCCATGCAATATAATGCCACATAGCTTCCCCCACACTGTATAATGTCCCCACAGCTGTCCCCAATAGTGCCTAATAAAAATAATAAAATACATATTTACCTAACCCCGTTCCAATGATGAGTGGAGGAGATCCCTCTACTTCTCCGGTCTGCGCTCCTGACTGCATCAAGCTGCAGCGACGTCACTGCCTTGCGTCCAGACAGATAACGGATGGTAGAGCAGGCACCTTATCGCCTCCTGCTCTGCCATTGGATTCTACTGTATCTGCGTCCTGAAGATGCAGATACAGTTTAAAAAGGGAAAAAACTAATTTAAGAAAAAATCGAAAAGCGCATGATGACATCGATTATTTGTTCTGTATTTCGGTTTAGTTTAGTTTGTTTCCATTAATTGCCCATTTCTATCGGGAAGGGGATGTATTGGTGAATAATGAGTCAGATTTGCCATTGAGGAGTCTTGGAAAGCTGGGTGACTGCTATGATAGGACATTGTTAGGTGGGATTATAGGTTTGTTCTTTCCTTTCAGGTACTTTCTTTAAGGGGGATTTCTATGTTTCAAACGATTTCCAGATATCTCAGTGAAATTTCAGAAAGAAGTAAACTACATGACAAGGTCACAGTGTGCATATTTACCTACTTTAAATCCCTAAAGTCGGGACATGTTAAGTCCCGCCCCCATAGCATCTAGGAACGCCCCTAAATGTCTAAAAACAGCCACATTCCTTGAACATTTGTATAAATACTGCCCACTTGTGGTCCAGTTCAAGGGGTTGTCCCGCAAAGATCCGGACTGTTGGTAAGTTTGAATTATCCTTTAAGTGGTATTCCGGTAATATCCACTGGATAGGTGATAACTGTTAGATTGGTAGGGGGCTGACTGCTAGGACCACCACCGATTGCCAGAATGGGGGTCCTGTGTGCCAAGCTCCCTCCCAGCAGCAAGACTGCTTGCTAGGAGGAGTTGAATGGAGCTGCGATCGAGAAGGCGTCCTGCCGCTCCATTCAAACTCTTTGCCAGTGATGGAAACTGCCAAGCGCTGTGGTCGAGAATTTCCATCACTGCCATAGACTTTGAATAGAATTAAAAAATAAAACTTGTCAAACAAAAAGTTTTCATACTAGGGAATATGACAACACTTACAAAGCAGGCAATTTCTTTAAGGGGTTAAAAAGGGATTTGTAATCGTTCTGTCATGGCTCCGTTATGAACAGAAGACGTGACATTAACATTATCAGAGCAGAACATAACAGAACATCTTCAAAAAAAAAAAAGTGGAAAACAATGTAAAGGTGAAAGGACATAAAATAACCAAAAACATATTAGGGTATGTGCACACACACTAATTACGTCCGTAATTGACGGACGTATTTCGGCCGCAAGTCCCGGACCGAACACAGTGCAGGGAGCCGGGCTTCTGGCATCATACTTATGTACGATGCTAGGAGTCCCTGCCTTGCTGCAGGACAACTGTCCCGTACTGTAATCATGTTTTCAGTACGAGACAGTTGTCTTGCAGCGAGGCAGGGACTCCTAGCATCGTACATAAGTATGATGCTAGGAGCCCGGCTCCCTGCACTGTGTTCGGTCCGGGACTTGCGGCCGAAATACGTCCGTCAATTACGGATGTAATTAGTGTGTGTGCACATACCCTTACACTGAATCTACTGCTGACATTGTACCTAAGAATTGACACCAGTGAAATGTCATCTGTCACCATTTACATGAGCAAATACACATACACATTCCAAAAAATATGAAATGATCCTGTGATCGAAAGTAGTAAACACTAGAGCGCTGGTTGTATAGACAAACCTCCCGTCGAGCACGCCAACTTATCAACTGATACTAATTATGTGTTTGCTTTTGTCTGTTCCCGCTACCTTCCTGGCATCCAGTTTTCCATTTTAAATTCAGTTTATATACATTAAATTCCAACAAACCCTGATGTAACCTCTGACTTTATAAACATCTTACTGACAGTCTGAAGAGATGAAAATATGAAAGCTTAAAGCCAATGTTCACCCATTATACAGTTTATGTATAGAATAAATCTACATAAAATGTTAAGTCACTGTGAAAAAATCATTACATTACTTATCCTGTACTGATCCGGAGTTACATCCTGTATTATACTCCAGAGCTGCACTCACTATTCTGCTGGTGGAGTCACTGTGTACATACATTACTTATCCTGTACTGATCCTCAGTTACATCCTGTATTATACTCCAGAGCTGCACTCACTATTCTGCTGGTGGAGTCACTGTGTACATACATTACATTACTTATCCTGTACTGATCCGGAGTTACATCCTGTATTATACTGCAGAGCTGCACTCACTATTCTGCTGGTGGAGTCACTGTGTACATACATTACATTACTTACCCTGTACTGATCCTGAGTAACATCCTGTATTATACTCCAGAGATGCACTCACTATTCTGCTGGTGGTGTCGCTGTGTACATACATAACTTATCGGATGTATATATTTGCGGATCATTTCTACGGCACGTAAATACATCCATAAATATACGGATAGGTGTCCGTGGCCTGTAGAAATGAATGGGTCCGTAATTACATGATCCTTAATGTGCAGAATATAACTACTATAATACTGCCCCCTATGTACAAGAATATAACTACTAAAATACTGCTCCTATATACAAGAATATAACTACTATAATACTGCCCCTATATACAAGAATATAACTACTATAATACGGCCCATATATACAAGAATATAACTACTATAATGCTGCCCCCTATGTACAAGAATATAACTACTAAAATACTGCTCCTATATACAAGAATATAACTACTATAATACTGCCCCTATATACAAGAATATAACTACGATAATAATGCCCCCTATACACAAGACTATAACTTCTATAATACTGCACCCATATACAAGAATATAACTATTATAATGCTGCTCCTATCTACAAGAATATAACTACTATAATACTGCCCCTATATACAAGAATATAACTACTATAATACTGCCCCCTATATACAAGAATATAACTACTATAATACTGCTCCTATATACAAGAATATAACTACTATAATACTGCCTCTATATACAAGAATATAACTACTATAATAATGCCCCCTATACACAAGAATATAACTACTATAATACTGCACCCTATATACAAGAATATAACTATTATAATACTGATCCTATCTACAAGAATATAACTACTATAATACTGCCCCTATATACAAGAATATAACTACTATAATACTGCCCCTATATACAAGAATATAACTACTATAATACTGCCCCTATATACAAGAATATAACTACTATAATACTGCCCCCTATATACAAGAATATAACTACTATAATACTGCCCCCTATATACAAGAATATAAGTACTATAATACTGCCCGCTATATACAAGAATATAACTACTATAATACTGCCCCCTATATACAAGAATATAACTACTATAATACTGCCCCCTATATACAAGAATATAACTACTATAATACTGCCCCCTATAAACAAGAATATAACTACTATAATACTGCCCCCTATATACAAGAATATAACTACTATAATACTGCCCCCTATATACAAGAATATAAGTACTATAATACTGCCCGCTATATACAAGAATATAACTACTATACTACTGCTCCTATATACAAGGATATAACCACTATAATACTGCCCCCTATATACAAGAATATAACTACTATAATACTGCCCCCTATATACAAGAATATAACTACTATAATACTGCTCCTATATACAAGAATATAACTACTATAATACTGCCCCCTATATACAAGAATATAACTACTATACTACTGCTCCTATATACAAGGATATAACTACTATAATACTGCCCCCTATATACAAGAATATAACTACTATAATACTGCCCCTATATACAAGAATATAACTACTATAATACTGCCTCCTATATACAAGAATATAACTACTATAATACTGCCTCCTATATACAAGAATATAACTACTATAATACTGTCTCCTATATTCAAGAATATAACTACTATAATACTCCCCTATATACAAGAATATAACTACTATAATACTCCCCTATATACAAGAATATAACTACTATAAAACAGCCCCCTATATACAAGAATATAACTACTATACTACTGCTCCTATATACAAGGATATAACTACTATAATACTGCCCCCTATATACAAGAATATAACTACTATAATACTGCCCCCTATATACAAGAATATAACTACTATAATACTGCCTCCTATATACAAGAATATAACTACTATAATACTGCCTCCTATATACAAGAATATAACTACTATAATACTGCCTCCTATATACAAGAATATAACTACTATAATACTGCCCCCTATGTACATGAATATAACTACTATAATACTGCCCCTATATACAAGAATATAACTACTAGAATTCTTCCCCCTATATACAAGAATATAACTACTATAATACTGCCCCTATATACAAGAATATAACTACTATAATACTGCTCCTATATACAAGAATATAACTACTATAATACTGCTCCTATATACAAGAATATAACTACTATAATACTGCCCCCTATATACAAGAATATAACTACTATAATACTGCCCCCTATATACAAGAATATAACTACTATAATACTGCCCCTATATACAAGAATATAACTATTATAATACTGCCCCCTATATACAAGAATATAACTATTATAATACTGCCTCCTATATACAAGAATATAACTACTATAATACTGCTCCTATATACAAGAATATAACTAATATAATACTGCCCCCTATATACAAGAATATAGCTACTATAATACTCCCCTATATACAAGAATATAACTACTATAAAACTGTCCCCCTATATACAAGAATATAGCTACTATAATACTGCCCCCTATATACACTAATATAACTACTATAATACTGCCCCCTATGTACTACTATAATACTGCCCCTATAAACAAGAATATAACTACTAGAATTCTGCCCCCTATATACAAGAATATAACTACTATAATACTGCCCCCTATATACAAGAATATAACTACTATAATACTGCCACCTATGTACATGAATATAACTACTATAATACTGCCCCTATATACAAGAATATAACTACTATAATACTGCCCCCTATATACAAGAATATAACTACTATAATACTGCCCCCTATATACAAGAATATAACTACTATAATACTGCTCCTATATACAAGAATATAACGACTATAATACTGCCCCCTATATACAAGAATATAACTATTATAATACTGCCTCCTATATACGAGAATATAACTACTGTAATACTGCTCCTATATACAAGAATATAACTACTATAATACTGCCCCCTATATAACTACTATAATACTGCCCCTATAAACAAGAATATAACTACTAGAATTCTGCCCCCTATATACAAGAATATAACTACTATAATACTGCCCCCTATATACAATAATATAACTACTATAATACTGCCACCTATGTACATGAATATAACTACTATTATACTGCCCCTATATACAAGAATATAACTACTATAATACTGCCCCCTATATACAAGAATAAAACTACTATAATACTGCCCTCTATATACAAGAATATAGGTACTATAATACTGCCTCCTATATACAAGAATATAACTATTATAATACTGCTCCTATATACAAGAATATATCTACTATAATACTGCCTCCTATATATAAGAATATAACTTCTATAATACTGCCCCCTATATACAAGAATATAACTACTATAATACTGCCCCCTATATACAAGAATATAACTACTATAATACTGCTCCTATATACAAGAATATAACTACTATAATACTGCCCTCTATATACACGAATATAACTACTATAATACTGCCTCCTATATACAAGAATATAACTACTATAATACTGCTCCTATATACAAGAATATATCTACTATAATACTGCCTCCTATATATAAGAATATAACTACTATAATACTGCCCCCTATATACAAGAATATAACTACTATAATACTGCCCCCTATATACAAGAATATAACTACTATAATACTTCCCCTATATACAAGAATATAACTACTATAATACTGCCCCCTATATACAAGAATATAACTATTATAATACTGCCCCCTATATACAAGAATATAACTATTATAATACTGCCTCCTATATACAAGAATATAACTACTATAATACTGCTCCTATATACAAGAATATAACTATTATAATACTGCCCCTATGTACAAGAATATAACTACTATAATACTGCTCCTATATACAAGAATATAACTACTATAATACTGCCCCTATATACAAGAATATAACTACTATAATACTGCTCCCTATATACAAGAATATAACTATCATAATACTGCTCCCTGTATACAAGAATATAACTACTATAATACTGCCCCCTATATACAAGAATATAACTACTATAATACTGCCCCCTATATACAAGAATATAACTACTATAATACTGCCCCCTATATACAAGAATATAACTACTATATCACTTCTCCTATATACAAGAATATAACGACTATAATACTGCCCCCTATATACAAGAATATAACTACTACAATACTGCTCCCTATATACAAGAATATAACTACTATAATACTGCTCCTATATACAAGAATATAACTACTATAATACTGCCCTCTATATACAAGAATATAAGTACTATAATACTGCCTCCTATATACAAGAATATAACTACTATAATACTGCTCCTATATACAAGAATATATCTACTATAATGATGCCTCCTATATATAAGAATATAACTACTATAATAATGCCCCCTATATACAAGAATATAACTACTATAATACTGCCCCCTATATACAAGAATATAACTACTATAATACTGCTCCTATATACAAGAATATAACTACTATAATACTGCCCCCTATATACAAGAATATAACTATTATAATACGGCCCCCTATATACAAGAATATAACTATTATAATACTGCCCCCTATATACAAGAATATAACTACTATAATACTGCTCCTATATACAAGAATATAACTACTATAATACTGCCTTCTATATACAAGAATATAACGACTATAATACTGCTCCTATATACAAGAATATAACGACTATAATACTGCTCCTATATACAAGAATATAACTACTACAATACTGCTCCCTATATACAAGAATATAACGACTATAATACTGCTCCTATATACAAGAATATAACGACTATAATACTGCTCCTATATACAAGAATATAACTACTACAATACTGCTCCTATATACAAGAATATAACTAGTATAATACTGCCCCCTATATACAAGACTATAACTACTATAATACTGCCCCCTATATACAAGACTATAACTACTATAATACTGCCCCCTATATACAAGAATATAACTACTATAATACTGCCCCCTATATACAAGAATATAACTACTATAATACTGCCCCCTATATTCAAGAATATAACTACTATAATACTTCTCCTATATACAAGAATATAACTACTATAATACTGCACCCTATATACAAGAATATAACTACTATAATACTGCTCCTATGTACAAGAATATAACTACTATAATACTGCCCCTATATACAAGAATATAACTACTACAATACTGCTCCCTATATACAAGAATATAACTACTATAATACTGCTCCTATATACAAGAATATAACTACTATAATACTGCCCTCTATATACAAGAATATAAGTACTATAATACTGCCTCCTATATACAAGAATATAACTACTATAATACTGCTCCTATATACAAGAATATATCTACTATAATGCTGCCTCCTATATATAAGAATATAACTACTATAATAATGCCCCCTATATACAAGAATATAACTACTATAATACTGCCCCCTATATACAAGAATATAACTACTATAATACTGCTCCTATATACAAGAATATAACTACTATAATACTGCCCCCTATATACAAGAATATAACTATTATAATACTGCCCCTTATATACAAGAATATAACTATTATAATACTGCCTCCTATATACAAGAATATAACGACTATAATACTGCCCCTATATACAAGAATATAACTACTATAATACTGCTCCTATATACAAGAATATAACTACTATAATACTGCTCCTATATACAAGAATATAACTACTATAATACTGCCCCCTATGTACAAGAATATAACTACTATAATACTGCCCCTATGTACAAGAATATAACTACTATAATACTGCCTCCTATATACAAGAATATAACTACTGTAATACTGCTCCTATATACAAGAATATAACTACTATAATACTGCCTTCTATATACAAGAATATAACGACTATAATACTGCTCCTATATACAAGAATATAACGACTATAATACTGCTCCTATATACAAGAATATAACTACTACAATACTGCTCCTATATACAAGAATATAACTACTATAATACTGCCCCCTATATACAAGACTATAACTACTATAATACTGCCCCCTATATACAAGACTATAACTACTATAATACTGCCCCCTATATACAAGAATATAACTACTATAATACTGCCCCCTATATACAAGAATATAACTACTATAATACTGCCCCCTATATTCAAGAATATAACTACTATAATACTTCTCCTATATACAAGAATATAACTACTATAATACTGCCCCCTATATACAAGAATATAACTACTATAATACTGCTCCTATGTACAAGAATATAACTACTATAATACTGCCCCTATATACAAGAATATAACTACTATAATACTGCTCCTATATACAAGAATATAACTACTATAATACTGCCTCCTATATACAAGAATATAACTACTATAATACTGCCTCCTATATACAAGAATATAACTACTATAATACTGCCCCTATATACAAGAATATAACTACTATAATACTGCCCCCTATATACAAGAATATAACTACTATAATACTGCCTCCTATATACAAGAATATAACTACTGTAATACTGCTCCTATATACAAGAATATAACTACTACAATATTGCTCCTATATACAAGAATATAACTACTATAATACTGCCCCCTATATACAAGACTATAACTACTATAATACTGCCTCCTATATACAAGAATATAACTACTATTAGGGCGGGTTCACACATAGCGGAATTTCACTTAAATTCCGCTGCGGACACTCCGCAGCGTTAATCCGCAGCGGAGCCGTTTCTCCATTGACTTTCACTTTAATTTAGCAGTGTTCGTTTACACGATGCGTACAATTCCGCTGCGGAGCATAGGCTGCGGAGCGGAATTTGGTGTCCGCAGCATGCTCTGTCTGTTGCGGAGCAGTGGCGGACTGGTTGCGGACTCATGGCGGAATTTCTCCATTGACTTCAATGGAGAGTCAAAATTCCGCAATGAAGTCCGCAGATCTTATGTGTGCTGCGGAGCGTATTGTTTTTACTACCATGACATTTCTTCATTCTGGCTGGACCTATGTATTTCTAGGTCTACAGCCAGACTGAGGAAGTCAATGGGGCTCCCGTAATGACGGGAGCGTTGCTAGGAGACGTCTGTAAATAGTCACTGTCCAGGGTGCTGAAAGAGTTACGCGATCAGCAGTAACTGTTTCTGCACCCGGGACAGTGACTACCGATCTCAATATACATGTATCTGTAAAAAAAAATATAAGTTCATACTTACCGAGAACTCCCTGCGTCTGTCTCCAGTCCGGCCTCCCAGGATGACGTTTCAGTGTAAGTGACGGCTGCAGCCAATCACAGGCCAAGCACAGGCTGCAGCGGTCACATGGACTGGAGCGTCATCCAGGGAGGTCGGGCCGGATGCCGAAAGAGGGACGCGTCACCAAGACAACGGGCGGTAAGTATGAAATTCTTTGACTTTCACTAGGGAAAGTGCTGTCCCTTCTCTCTATCCTGCACTGAATAGGGAGAAGAGAAGCACTTTTCCTGCAGTCCGCAGCGGCCAGTCCGCATCAATTTTCTGCACATTTTGTGCAGATCCGCTGCAGAATCTGCAACGCAGATTCTGTGCGGCATTGATGCGGACAGTTGCGGAGGAATTCCGCCATGTGTGGTCATGCCCTAATACTGCCTACTATATACAAGAATATAACTACTATAATACTGCCCCCTATATACAAGAATATAACTACTATAATACTGCCCCCTATATACAAGAATATAACTACTATAATACTGCCTCCTATATACAAGAATATAACTATTATAATACTGCCCCTATATACAAGAATATAACTACTATAATACTGCCCCTATATACAAGAATATAACTACTATAATACTGCCCCCTATATACAAGAATATAACTACTATAATACTGCCCCTATATACAAGAATATAACTACTATAATACTGCCCCTATATACAAGAATATAACTACTATCATACTGCCCCCTATATACAAGAATATAACTACTATAATACTGCTCCTATGTACAAGAATATAACTACTATAATACTGCCCCTATATACAAGAATATAACTACTATGATACTGCCTCCTATATACAAGAATATAACTACTATAATACTGCCCCTATATACAAGAATATAACTACTATAATACTGCTCCTATATACAAGAATATAACTACTATAATACTGCCCCCTATATACAAGAATATAACTACTATAATACTGCCCCTATTTACAAGAATATAACTACTATAATACTGCTCCTATATACAAGAATATAACTACTATAATACTGCCTCCTATATACAAGAATATAACTACTATAATACTGCCCCTATATACAAGAATATAACTACTATAATACTGCCCCCTATATACAAGAATATAACTACTATAATACTGCCTCCTATATACAAGAATATAACTACTGTAATACTGCTCCTATATACAAGAATATAACTACTACAATACTGCTCCTATATACAAGAATATAACTACTATAATACTGCCCCCTATATACAAGACTATAACTACTATAATACTGCCCCCTATATACAAGAATATAACTACTATAATACTGCCTCCTATATACAAGAATATAACTACTATAATACTGCCCCCTATATACAAGAATATAACTACTATAATACTGCCCCCTATATACAAGAATATAACTACTATAATACTTCTCCTATATACAAGAATATAACTATTATAATACTGCCCGCTATATACAAGAATATAACTACTATAATACTGCCCCTATATACAAGAATATTACTATAATACTGCCCCCTATATACAAGAATATAACTACTATAATACTGCCCCTATATACAAGAATATAACTACTATAATACTGCTCCTATATACAAGAATATATCTACTATAATGATGCCTCCTATATATAAGAATATAACTACTATAATAATGCCCCCTATATACAAGAATATAACTACTATAATACTGCCCCCTATATACAAGAATATAACTACTATAATACTGCTCCTATATACAAGAATATAACTACTATAATACTGCCCCCTATATACAATAATATAACTATTATAATACTGCCCCCTATATACAAGAATATAACTATTATAATACTGCCCCCTATATACAAGAATATAACTACTATAATACTGCTCCTATATACAAGAATATAACTACTATAATACTGCCTTCTATATACAAGAATATAACGACTATAATACTGCTCCTATATACAAGAATATAACGACTATAATACTGCTCCTATATACAAGAATATAACTACTACAATACTGCTCCCTATACACAAGAATATAACGACTATAATACTGCTCCTATATACAAGAATATAACGACTATAATACTGCTCCTATATACAAGAATATAACTACTACAATACTGCTCCTATATACAAGAATATAACTAGTATAATACTGCCCCCTATATACAAGACTATAACTACTATAATACTGCCCCCTATATACAAGACTATAACTACTATAATACTGCCCCCTATATACAAGAATATAACTACTATAATACTGCCCCCTATATACAAGAATATAACTACTATAATACTGCCCCCTATATTCAAGAATATAACTACTATAATACTTCTCCTATATACAAGAATATAACTACTATAATACTGCCCCCTATATACAAGAATATAACTACTATAATACTGCTCCTATGTACAAGAATATAACTACTATAATACTGCCCCTATATACAAGAATATAACTACTACAATACTGCTCCCTATATACAAGAATATAACTACTATAATACTGCTCCTATATACAAGAATATAACTACTATAATACTGCCCTCTATATACAAGAATATAAGTACTATAATACTGCCTCCTATATACAAGAATATAACTACTATAATACTGCTCCTATATACAAGAATATATCTACTACAATGCTGCCTCCTATATATAAGAATATAACTACTATAATAATGCCCCCTATATACAAGAATATAACTACTATAATACTGCCCCCTATATACAAGAATATAACTACTATAATACTGCTCCTATATACAAGAATATAACTACTATAATACTGCCCCCTATATACAAGAATATAACTATTATAATACTGCCCCTTATATACAAGAATATAACTATTATAATACTGCCTCCTATATACAAGAATATAACGACTATAATACTGCCCCTATATACAAGAATATAACTACTATAATACTGCTCCTATATACAAGAATATAACTACTATAATACTGCCCCCTATGTACAAGAATATAACTACTATAATACTGCCCCTATGTACAAGAATATAACTACTATAATACTGCCTCCTATATACAAGAATATAACTACTGTAATACTGCTCCTATATACAAGAATATAACTACTATAATACTGCCTTCTATATACAAGAATATAACGACTATAATACTGCTCCTATATACAAGAATATAACGACTATAATACTGCTCCTATATACAAGAATATAACTACTACAATACTGCTCCTATATACAAGAATATAACTACTATAATACTGCCCCCTATATACAAGACTATAACTACTATAATACTGCCCCCTATATACAAGACTATAACTACTATAATACTGCCCCCTATATACAAGACTATAACTACTATAATACTGCCCCCTATATACAAGAATATAACTACTATAATACTGCCCCCTATATTCAAGAATATAACTACTATAATACTTCTCCTATATACAAGAATATAACTACTATAATACTGCCCCCTATATACAAGAATATAACTACTATAATACTGCTCCTATGTACAAGAATATAACTACTATAATACTGCCCCTATATACAAGAATATAACTACTATAATACTGCTCCTATATACAAGAATATAACTACTATAATACTGCCTCCTATATACAAGAATATAACTACTATAATACTGCCCCTATATACAAGAATATAACTACTATAATACTGCCCCCTATATACAAGAATATAACTACTATAATACTGCCTCCTATATACAAGAATATAACTACTGTAATACTGCTCCTATATACAAGAATATAACTACTACAATATTGCTCCTATATACAAGAATATAACTACTATAATACTGCCCCCTATATACAAGACTATAACTACTATAATACTGCCTCCTATATACAAGAATATAACTACTATAATACTGCCTCCTATATACAAGAATATAACTACTATAATACTGCCCCCTATATACAAGAATATAACTACTATAATACTGCCCCCTATATACAAGAATATAACTACTATAATACTTCTCCTATATACAAGAATATAACTATTATAATACTGCCCCTATATACAAGAATATAACTACTATAATACTGCCCCTATATACAAGAATATAACTACTATAATACTGCCCCCTATATACAAGAATATAACTACTATAATACTGCCCCTATATACAAGAATATAACTACTATAATACTGCCCCTATATACAAGAATATAACTACCATCATACTGCCCCCTATATACAAGAATATAACTACTATAATACTGCTCCTATGTACAAGAATATAACTACTATAATACTGCCCCTATATACAAGAATATAACTACTATGATACTGCCTCCTATATACAAGAATATAACTACTATAATACTGCCCCTATATACAAGAATATAACTACTATAATACTGCTCCTATATACAAGAATATAACTACTATAATACTGCCCCCTATATACAAGAATATAACTACTATAATACTGCCCCTATTTACAAGAATATAACTACTATAATACTGCTCCTATATACAAGAATATAACTACTATAATACTGCCCCCTATATACAAGAATATAACTACTATAATACTGCCCCTATATACAAGAATATAACTACTATAATACTGCCCCCTATATACAAGAATATAACTACTATAATACTGCCTCCTATATACAAGAATATAACTACTGTAATACTGCTCCTATATACAAGAATATAACTACTACAATACTGCTCCTATATACAAGAATATAACTACTATAATACTGCCCCCTATATACAAGACTATAACTACTATAATACTGCCCCCTATATACAAGAATATAACTACTATAATACTGCCTCCTATATACAAGAATATAGCTACTATAATACTGCCCCCTATATACAAGAATATAACTACTATAATACTGCCCCCTATATACAAGAATATAACTACTATAATACTTCTCCTATATACAAGAATATAACTATTATAATACTGCCCGCTATATACAAGAATATAACTACTATAATACTGCCCCTATATACAAGAATATTACTATAATACTGCCCCCTATATACAAGAATATAACTACTATAATACTGCCCCTATATACAAGAATATAACTACTATAATACTGCCCCTATATACAAGAATATAACTACTATAATACTGCCCCATATATAAGAATAGAACTACTATAATACTGCCCCATATATAAGAATATAACTACTATAATACTGCTTCTATATACAAGAATATAACTACTATAATACTGCCTCCTATATACAAGAATATAACTACTATAATACTGCTCCTATATACAAGAATATAACTACTATAATACTGCCCCCTATATACAAGAATATAACTACTATCATACTGCCCCCTATATACAAGAATATAACTACTATAATACTGCCCCCTATATACAAGAATATAACTACTATAATACTGCTCCTATATACAAGAATATAACTACTATAATACTGCCCCCTATATACAAGAATATAACTACTATAATACTGCTCCTATATACAAGAATATAACTACTATAATACTGCCCCCTAATATTCCCCTGGTTTTCTTGAGTATTATTTGTATATTTGCCTCCTGCACATTTCTTATTATTGATATGTGAGTGAGTTTCTAGTATATTTTTCACTAGATTTTACACTTCATCCACCACAACCCCCATTCTGTATTTCCCGCTGTGGATGTTGGCAGTAGGTTGGTGGTGTATTGATAAGGCTGCTTGGGTTCAGCTCCCTCATTGTCTGATCTCCGCCATGTCACCTTTCATTGTTCAGGAGCTGAATGAAGACTGGAAGTAAAGGAACGACTTGTGAAATCGAAAAATCTGAAGTTCTGCCAAAGGCAACATTAAAACAAACGGCGTCACCTTGTGCCAGCGCCACCCACGATGCAGCAAAAAAGTATTCTCTATTGAATTTGGATTTATACTTTGTTGCGCCATAAAGCGATTTCAGCCATAAATATTATAATCTTGGGTTCAGCCGTCGTCTCGTTTCGGGTTCTCTCCACTTGATGAGCGAGGGGTGAACATAATGACGGTAAACACGAATTACAGGAGATCATTCTGATTAATACAAACATTACACAGGACAATCGGCTGCCAGGAGCACAACACTGGAAGCCCTGTGAGGTCTGTACGTATCCGCAAATAACGGCAGCGCGCCACTAATCCCCCCCCCCCACTACCCAGCGTCACCATCAAGAGTCTATTCCGCTATTTTTGGATTTTATAAATTTTTTAAAAAACTGGGTGACAAACCAATATGGCCTCTATTGTAAGTTGTTACCCAGCTTTTCCAGAGTACAGAATGGCAAAAATGTCTGGTTCAAGAGTAATACGACACCCGGCTCCTGTCATGTAGCATGACCGGGGAGATTCAGAAAAGCTGGGTGACAACCAATATAACTCCCACCGAGGTTGTCAACCAACCCTCCCAAACCCAACTCTGCTAGTTACTGTATGTAGTGATACACCCCCTGGAGAGCAATCCCACCTACCAATACTGCTGCAAACCATTCAGGACTCTAGGAAAGCTGGGTGACAACACTTTAGACAATAGCGGCTCAGCAGACAGTATCACACATGATAGGCTTAGATACATTGGCTCAGCAGACAGTATCACACATGATAGGATTAGATACATGGCCCCAGTAGACAGTATCACACATGATAGGCTTAGATACATTGGCTCAGCAGATAGTATCACACATGATAGGATTAGATACATTGGCACAGTAGACAGTATCACACATGATAGGATTAGATACATGGCCCCAGCAGACAGTATCACACATGATAGGATTAGATACAGTGGCTCAGCAGACAGTATCACACATGATAGGCTTAGATACATTGGCTCAGTAGACAGTATCACACATGATAGGATTAGATACATTGGATCAGCTGGAGATGACGGGACACTACCTTGCATGGTCAGTAACAGGGGAGGACAGGATGGTGGCAGGTCTTTACCAGAGGGTGATCATTCTCTTCCCCTGCTCTTAAAGAGGAAATAATTTAGATGAAAACATCTGGGCCGGGACTACAGGCTGACAGATCCTCACAGGAAAGTGACAGGGACCTGGAAGACACTTCAAACACCTGATGTAATATCCAGGAATAGAAGAAACAAGAATATTACTGCTCAACAGCCTCGTGACACTGTGTCATTAGATAGATATGAGATAGATTAGATAGATAGATATGAGATAGATTAGATAGATAGATATGAGATAGATTAGATAGATAGATATGAGATAGATAGATAGATTAGATAGATAGATATGAGATAGATTAGATAGATAGATATGAGATAGATTAGATAGATAGATATGAGATAGATAGATAGATAGATAGATAGATAGATAGATAGATAGATAGATAGATAGATAGATAGATAGATAGATAGATAGATAGATAGATAGATAGATAGATAGATATGAGATAGATAGATATGAGATAGATAGATAGATATGAGATAGATAGATAGATAGATAGATAGATAGATAGATAGATAGATAGATAGATAGATAGATAGATAGATAGATAGATAGATAGATAGATAGATAGATAGATAGATAGATAGATAGATATGAGATAGATTAGATAGATAGATAGATAGATAGATAGATAGATAGATAGATAGATAGATAGATATGAGATAGATAGATAGATATGAGATAGATAGAGAGAGAGTGTGAGAGAGAGTGTGAGAGAGAGTGTGAGAGAGAGTGTGAGAGAGAGTGAGAGAGAGAGAGAGAGAGAGAGAGAGATATTAGATAGATATAGTTCAGCCATGAACGGTAGACCACGTAAACGAGTACTGAATCACGTGGAATGTAAAAATCGCCTATCCTCTGTTGTATCCCTGACTACAGAGGTCTATCCTGCCTCTAGAACTAATATCAGTCCCAGAACTGTGTGTCCGGAGCTTCATATAATGGGTTTCCATGGTCGCTGCATACAAGCCTAAGATGACCATGCACAATGCCAAGCAGCTGCTGGAGTGGCGGTTCATCATATGGGCGGTTCGGGCAGCCGCCCTGGCCCCACGGCCGCCCGAACCGCACATCGTTTAAAAAATCACATTGCAGCGTTCTATCGACGCTAATTGGGAGGGGGTTCTGGGGGGGGAATAGGGCCGTTGCTAATGGGGAGGGCAGGGCCGCACCGTCCGCCCTGCTGCCTCTCTGAGGGGGGGCAGCGCAACTGAAACTAGTCGCCACCACCCCCTCCTGCACTAATTGTACCTGCGTCTATAGAGCGCAGGTACAATTACATGCATAAGCGCTGAATGGCCGGGTACATTCTGTGCCCGACCTTTCAGCACCATACAACGACACTGATTGGCAGGGCAGAATGAGTTGTCCCGCCAATGCGACATCGCATCGCTCAGCGACCTGCTCAGAAGAGAGCAGGCCTGCATTACGCAGGACGGCGTGGGAACGAGATCACGGTGAGTATGTCAAGTTTGTTGTTTTCAACTAAAAAGTGTGGGTGACATTATCTACATTAGGGGGGAGCTATATGTGGGGCACAATGTACAGGGGAGGCTTTATGTGGGACACAACTACAGGGGGACTATATGTAGGGCACTATATACAGGGGGTGCTATATGTAGAGCGCTATCAACAGGGGGGCTATATGTGCGGCACTATCTACACGCTGCTCTATGGGAGCACTAACTATTGGAGCACTATCTACAATGGGCTCTATGCGGGCACTAACTATGGGAGCACTATCAACAGGGGGCTCTATCTACAGGGGGCTCTATGGGGGCACTAACTATGGGAGCACTATCTACAGGGAGCACTGTGTGTGTGTGTGGGGGGGGGACACACACAGTGTATGGTACTATTATAATCAGGGACACAGTGTATGGCGTTATTATAATTAGAGGTGCAGTGTATGGGGCTATTATATATAGGGACGTATTGTGCAGCAACATGATAACTTTATCTGCAGAAATGGGTCGTGGCCGGGAGAAGTTATCATAGAGGTCTGGACCGGATGGAGAAGAAAAAAGAAAAAGAAGAACTAGAATCTGAAATGAAGTCACCGGTCAGTCACTTGATTTAAATGTTTATTCTGCATCTAATCAGTAATGTAGTCACTGTATGATCTGCAGCGGGATGATGGGTCGTATGATTTTTTTTGGGGGAAACAGCATATCCTTACCATTGTTAGGGCCATGCTGGGAGCTGTAGTTTTATCCGTACAAACCTATATGTCAAGGGTTGCACTAAATTGAGCTGTATTTATGTACTGAGCTTGGTTCTGGTGTAGTATTTAGGTACTGAGCTTGGTGCTGGTGATGTATATATATATATATATACATACATACACTCAGCTTGGTTCTGGAGTTATATATATGTACTGAGCTTGGTTCTGGCACTGTATTTATGTACTGAGCCTGGTTCTGGTGCTGTATGTATATATATATGCTCAGCTTGGTTCTGGAGTTAAATATATATGTACTGAGCTTGGGTCTGGTGTTGTGTGTGTGTGTATATATATACATATGTATATATATATATATATATATATATATACACACACACACACACAAAGAGAAAGCAGCAGCACTCACATGGAAATCAATGAACGGGTGCCCAGCAAAAACGTCCCGATCCTCGGACGAAGTGTCAGATATAGCAAAAGAAGATATGCAGCACTCCAATGAAGAAAATGGTGGTTTATTCAATTCCAATACAAAAGCGACGTTTCAATCCTACAATAGGATCTTTATCAAGCATGATTGCCGCATATCTTCTTTTGCTATATATATATATATATATATATATATATATACACACACTACCGTTCAAAAGTTTGGGGTCACCCAGACAATTTTGTGTTTTCCATGAAAACTCACACTTATATTTATCAAATGAGTTGCAAAATGACTAGAAAATATAGTCAAGACATTGACAAGGTTAGAAATAATGATTTTTATTTGAAATAATAATTTTCTCCTTCAGACTTTGCTTTGGTCTTGGAATGCTCCATTTGCAGCAATTACAGCATTGCAGACCTTTGGCATTCGAGCTGTTAATTTGCTGAGGTAATCGGGAGAAATTTCACCCCATGCTTCCAGAAGCCCCTCCCACAAGTTGGATTGGCTTGATGGGCACTTCCTGCGTACCATACGGTCAAGCTGCTCCCACAACAGCTCTATGGGGTTGAGATCTGGTGACTGCGCTGGCCACTCCATTACAGATAGAATACCAGCTGCCGGCTTCTTCCCTAAATAGTTCTTGCATCATTTGGAGGTGTGCTTTGGGTCATTGTCCTGCTGTAGGATGAAATTGGCTCCAATCAAGCGCTGTCCACAGGGTATGGTATGGCGTTGAAAAATGGAGTGATAGCCTTCCTTATTCAAAATCCCTTTTACCTTGTACAAATCTCCCACTTTACCAGCAGCAAAGCAACCCCAGACCATCACATTACCTCCACCATGCTTGACAGATGGCGTCAGGCACTCTTCCAGCATCTTTTCAGTTGTTCTGCGTCTCACAAATGTTCTTCTGTGTGATCCAAACACCTCAAACTTCGATTCGTCTGTCCATAACACTTTTTTCCAATCTTCCTCTGTCCAATGTCTGTGTGCTTTTGCCCATATTAATCTTTTCCTTTTATTAGCCAGTCTCAGATATGGCTTTTTCTTTGCCACTCTGCCCTGAAGGCCAGCATCCCGGAGTCGCCTCTTCACTGTAGACGTTGACACTGGCGTTTTGCGGGTACTATTTAATAAAGCTGCCAGTTGAGGACCTGTGAGGTGTCTATTTCTCAAACTAGAGACTCTAATGTACTTGTCTTGTTGCTCAGTTGTGCAGCGGGGCCTCCCCCTTCTCTTTCTACTCTGGTTAGAGCCTGTGTGTGCTGTCCTCTGAAGGGAGTAGTACACACCGTTGTAGGAAATCTTCAGTTTCTTGACAATTTCTTGCATGGAATAGCCTTCATTTCTAAGAACAAGAATAGACTGTCGAGTTTCACATGAAAGCTCTCTTTTTTTAGCCATTTGAAGAGTTTAATCGAACACACACATGTAATGCTCCAGATTCTCAACTAGCTCAAAGGAAGGTCAGTTTTATAGATCCTCTAAACAGCAAAACTGTTTACAGCGGTGCTAACATAATTGCACAAGGGTTTTCAAGTGTTTTCTAATCATCCATTAGCCTTCTAACACAGTTAGCAAACACAATGTACCATTAGAAGACTGGAGTGATGGTTGCTGGAAATGGGCCTCGATACACCTATGTAGATATTGCATTAAAAACCAGACGTTTGCAGCTAGAATAGTCATTTAGCACATTAACAATGTATAGAGTGTATTTCTGATTAATTTAATGTTATCTGCATTGAAAAAAACTGTGCTTTTCTTTCAAAAATAAGGAAATTTCTAAGTGACCCTAAACTTTTGAACGGTAGTGTATATATGTATTTTGAGCTTTGTTCTGGTGCTATATATATGTACTGAGGTTGGTTCTGGGGCTGTAATTATATAGAATATATTTCTAGTAATAAAATTGCAGGGAAGATGGAAGGGTTTTCTGGGGTAGTTTTAACCCCTTGAACCGCCACCATGCGGTAATACATGACCTGACACTATTTCCAAACATTCCCCTGGATGTTTTTTTCAGATGAAGCAAAAGCTATAAAATCAACTTTTAAAATAACGCATGCTATATGCTAATTACTCATTAAAGGGTCATGGGGCGGTGCCAATATCCTGAAAATAGTTACATAGTCCCTTCTCCAAACCCACCTTTCCATGTTTGATTGACATCCCTCTAAGCTGTTATACATCACTACCAGTCTTCTCCAACTTTCTCGGATGCGCCATTGCCTTGTACTACTTGGGCACGCACCATGCAGCAAGATGTACTCTGCCCGGCTGCACCGCGCATGCCAGTACAAGGCAACGGCACATCCGCAAGAGTTGGCGGAGGCTGCTAGTGATGTAGAACAGCCAGGGGGGTGTCAATCAAAAGCTGGGGGGCGCCATTTCAATTTTCGCCTCAGGCAGAAGAAAAGCTAGAATTTGCCCTGGGGGAGGGACAGCATTTGCAGGGACGGGATAGGGCTAGCAGACGAGCGTCACAATAGGCGCGTCTGCTAGTGGTAGAAGTTAGAACACACCTCTCTGTTGATGCACGCACAGCCAGAGACTAACAGGAAATCCTGGCGGTGGTCATGCGGTGAGGTTAGTGTGGTACTCGCCTCCTGTCCCAGCCAACTTTAAACTGATCGGCCAACGCTAGGGAGGGATTCGATTAATTATAAAGCCAGTGGGGGTCCACCTAACTCACTGCAGAGGACTCTATGGGGGGATAATAGTCAGACTCTCAACCCCCCCCCCCCCCCTGTTGTATAATAAATACAGAGGGCTCATAGAGTTCTCTGCAGTCACTTACTGTAGACCCCCCTTTCAGTATAATCCCCCCTTCTCATAGAGCTCTCAGTAGTTACTAATATATTGCAAGGGGAGGTTGTCTGACTGACTGCTGGGGGCTCTATAGGGGGTGGTCTGAGCGACTAACTGCTGAGGTCTCTATGGGAGGGATATATACCACCCCAGGGAGACGTCAGTGTCAGACACTCAAACCCGCCTATAGGGCCCTCAGCAGTCAGTCAGACAATCTGACCTCCCCTTGCAATATAATCCCCCCCCCCCATACAGCCCTCCGTAGTTATTTTACTACAAGGGGAGGGGTGTCTGACTACTTAAAAGGGTTTTCCCACCAGAGACATTTATCCACCGGATATGTCATAAATGTCAGATAGATGCGGGTCCCACATCTGAGGCCCGCACCTATCTCTAGAATGGGGGCCCCCAAACCCCGTTCTACCTCTTTCGGCTCTCGCTGCCTCCCGGCCACTTTCTGACTTCATGGTCGGGAGTTATGAAAACAGCGGAGGACACTGAGCTTCACTGTTTCCGTAAGTCTCATAGAGATGAATGATAGTTACGGAAACAGCAGAGCTCGCATGCTACACTGCTTCCGTAACTGCCATTCACTACTATGAGTTATGGAAAGTCCATGGTCAGGAAGTGGCAGAGAGGCAGCGACAGCAGAAAGAGGTTGAACAGGGTTTAGGGGGCCCGCTTCTAGAGATAGGTGCAGGTCCCAGAGGTGGGACTCGCATCTATCTGACAGGATCCATAGGATATGTCATAAATTTCCCTCACGGGAAAACCCCTTTAAAGTGAAACTAAACTTCTAAAAAACTTCTGACATGTCATAGTGAAATGTCAGACGTTTTGATCGGTGGGGGTCCGAGCACTGAGACCCCCATGGATCGCTAAAACAAAGTCGCAGAAGCACCCAGGTGATCGCTGTGCCGCTTTGTTTCTGATCTGCTTTTCTCGGAAAGCCGAGCAAGCGGTGTACGGACGTACACCCCTCCGAGGAATGCCGATCAGAAGCGAAGCAGCGCAGCATTCAATTGTGCGCTTCTTCCGCTTCACTTTAGCGATTGGTGGGGGTCTCAGTGCTCGACATGTCACTATGACATGTTAAAATTTTGGTTACACTTTATAGAGCGTAGTTATAATTTTTCTATTATTATAATTGTTATTATTTTCTCTTTAATAAAACAGTCTATCAGCGTGATTGGTGCAACTTTCTAAATACTTTTTACTAAAAATGATTTTTACTTTTTGAGATACAGCTGCTTTATATCCTGAATACAGAGCAGCTGTATCTAGCGCTAAAACCTGTATCCGTCAGGTCAGTGGCACTGACGGGTACAGTGTCAGCGGGTTGGGGGGGTTGAATTGCGTGTGAGGGGGGAAGGATGGGGCCCAAGTTGTGTCAACAGCCCAGGGCCCATGGTACACTTAATCGATAGATAGATAGATAGATAGATAGATAGATAGATAGATAGATAGATAGATAGATAGATAGATAGATAGATAGATAGATAGATAGATAGATAGATAGATAGATCTCATATTTGTCTAGTGGCGTAGCTATGGGGGTCGCAGCGGTTGCAATTGCGACCGGGCCCCTTAGCCTGGGGGGGCTATGGCCCCCAGCACCACATCCATCCACTGTTACTGTAGTAAATGGGGCCTATGTAATAAACTACACGTGCCCCTGTTACTACAGTAACAGTAAGGGGCGCACGCAGGGTGTTTTCAGTTGCCCGGAAACCCCCCTGTGACCAGACTGTAAGGCCCTTGCATACTGGTGGCATCGGTAGTAACGGCAGTGGTCTGGTGCCCTAGGGCGACTGCCACATTCAATTGTATCTGTGTCCTCGGGACGCAGATACAATTAAATACTACGGAGGAACATGGGAGGGAGGCTGTGTGGCAATATCTACAAGGGCAGTGTGGGGCACTATCTACAAGGGGCACTGAGTGAGGCAATATCTACGGGGGCAGTGTGGGGCACTATCTACAAGGGCAGTGTGGGGCACTATCTACAGAGGGCACTGAGTGAGGCAATATCTACGGGGGCAGTGTGGGGCACTATCTACAAGGGCAGTGTGGCGCACTATCTACAAGGGCAGTGTGGGGCACTATCTACAAGGGGCACTGAGTGAGGCAATATCGACAGGGGCAGTGTATGTCACTGTCTACAAGGGGCACTGAGTGAGGCAATAACTACAGGGGCACTGAGTGAGGCAATATCTACAGGGGCAGTGTATGTCACTGTCTACAAGGGGCACTGAGTGAGGCACTATCTACAGGGGCACTGAGAGAGACAATATCTAAGCTGGTTTTTACGATACCAGTAGCGGTCAACAGAAATTGCCCAGCCCTTTTTTTTTTTTTTTAGAGCTTTAAATAAAAAGGGCTCGGATGGTGGGTAGGTGCAGACCGATACTCATAGTGTAAAACACAGAACGTAGAGGGAGCGTGACGAAAATAACCCTGCGTTTGCCCCCGACAGTATACTTACCGACCTCGCTCCTGAGTTGGGTTCGGGCACAGCACGGGTCGTGGTGCCTTTCGGTGTCACAACTTTATGTACGCCGCGCATGACGTTGTGACGCTGAATGGCGTCAGGACCCACACTGCACCAAGAGCCAAAGAGAACCCGAGGAGGGCAAGTATGAGAATACTGTCCGCTGGGGCCCTGTATCTAAGCCCACTATGTGGCTGGCAGAATCGTTCTTTAGAAGTCTGGAAAAGCAGGATGAAGACCTCTGTGGGCGCTGTACTGGCAGCCATATTGGTTGTCACCCAGCTTTCACAGAAAGAGATATAACCAAGGAAAACGTGAACAGGAATTTGGTGCATAATCTGGAAACAAAATGTTCGAATGCTGTAGAAACATTGGCGCACACATATCATTAGCGCCGTAATATTGCGCCAAAGTTAATATTCATTAGGTGCAACTCTCAACCTACTAAACGCACAACCGCCACCTCACAGCTGTCCTACATATACATTGTGCGCTTGCGCCATTTTTCTACTGCAGCTTTCCACACTATTTCATTGCACTTTAGTTGATAAATTAATTACGGAATCTAACATCTGGTCGCCATAGAAACCGATAGCGCCAATTATCAATCAAATTACTGCAAGTGACTATATAATGTTTTATTTTACCAATCATCCCTAACATGTACATTTGTCAGTGCTGGAGGGGGTTGTCCGGGAGCTGACGTGTCAGCGCAGTCACAGCTGACGTTATCCGGTAAATCTCGCTGTGACAGGTTTATATTCTGCCGCCGGATGGGACGGTTTTGAGCTTTTCTTGTTGTTATTGAGACATAACAAAGACCTCGTGATAGATCAGCGATTTATAATTCCTTACCAACCCTGCTCCCCCCCCCCCCCTCCCGTGCTTCTGTCACGTTCTCCCTGCGACGATGCGAGGAGTGGTCCCGGATTTATGTAATAGCTGCCCCTAGGCAGGATGACACGGACCCCTCTGCTTTACTACCAGCCCTAAAATCATAAAGTGCTGGGTAAATATATATATATATATTCACATTCTTCAAATAAACTTTATATCTCAATTCCTCACGATCTTCAAGATCTCCACTTGCTGTCAGTGAATGGGAACATTCTTGTTTAGATCCAGAGGCTGAAATCCTGTACTTCGTCCACCTGAGGGTTTGTTACAGTTGTGTCCAGTCTAGACAAGGCTTTGTGAGCTAGTCCCATCAGCAGCACAAATCTCTCTCCTGTCTTGGTTTGCTACAATGTATCAGTGCAGGTAAAATGAGACCAAGCTGTTTAGCTCACAGAAGGTTCACAATTGCAGCAGACTCTCAGCTGTAAGAATTATTATTATTTAACCATTGGGTTTAAACTAGAATGTTTTAATTCACTAAAAGCAAGCAGAGATCTTGGTGAGGAAAAATGTAAAGTGTATAGATTTAAGGCATATAGAGTGGGGGGGCCCATTTGCTCGGTTCTGGAGGATATGGTACGACCATGTACTACGTGGGCCCCTTTTTATTTAAATGGCTGGCATGTAATTCTACATTTCCCCTGCAGAGGTCGCTGTAGGCTAAGGCTCAGGGTTCTGCTATCCACCATGCTTTACACTGCAGATCTGCTCTACTAAAGCAAAGATATGATCAGTGACTCCAGCTTAGCTGCATTGTCTATACGAGTTTGAGGTAGTATGAAATCCACCTCCTATCAGTGGTTAAGGCTTCTGCTCTGTCTCTCCTCCATGCTTTACACTGCATTTCTGCTTGATTAGCAGATTAGCTGCTGAGTATAACCCCGAGCTCAGCAGGAACTCAGTACATGGAGGGCTACTTCTCCTTATAGCGAGGACAGAAAGATTATAAACTACAAGTGCCTAATCAGCCAGTGAGAAAAAGATTGTCAGGAAAGTGCTGCACATAGACTGAGGGGAGGAGCCTCAATAAGGGGGAGGAGCTGGAGATAGGGTCTAACCTGTAATACAATCAGGAGCAGTAAAAGGATCGGAAATATGATTATTTGCCTTGTTAGTAGTTCGGATGGGAGCCAAAGTGATGTCATCCCGGCCGTTTCTGATGTGGTTGTTAGTTTGGTTTTTCTGTGAAAGCTGCGGAGTGAATATGATAAACGACCACTTTATGGCAGTCCGTCATCTCTGTTTATGTGCCGCAGGCTACAAAGTAGCAGCTACAAGAGGAAATGTTATATAACATACACAGAAGGAATATTTAAAGGTACAGTCACACTACCGCACCCCAGAAACCACAGCAAATTACACCGAAGATTATGTCTACAGAGAATAAATATGGTCTTAAAATAAACGTCCCCCTTGTAACAGCTGGTCATTCTTAAGTCCAATATTCTGTGCTGATTCATTTATTAATATATCTTTATAACGGTTGGAGCTCAAATTTTCCTGATACAGAGCTCCAAATCCCCTACATAGACATAGAGGTAAATTATAAAATTGTCCCTGCTTGCAGCCACCACTAGAGGGAGCTACTACATACTGTGTTATTATGAGTTCAATATATAAACAGTATTCAGTAAGCTCCTAAACTCCCCCTAGTGGTGGCTGCAGGCAGGAAATTTTTTATCATATAACTCTATAGCGATGCACAGGATTTTGATCTTTAAAATCTTTTCCAGGAGCCCTCAAATATTATAGTCACCTATGTGGCATTGCATGGTTAGCAATTTTTGGGTTATTTAAGGTATGGGACTCCCATTGTTTCTAAGAACAGGTCTCCTTTGGTCTATGGAGAAAAGGACGTCATGTCAGCTACATATGGGAGCACCGATTCTGGCGGACACTTTTTTTCCCCCTACACAATTCCATGCACTAAAGCTCTCCCCTTCCGGGGTTCAGATCTATCCCACTGTTCATCCTCAGCATACTGGCTTATGAACAGAATACCGGAATTACAGTGAAGACTGACACTAGACAGTGAGTGAATGCAACACTGTAACATTACAGGTCAATATGCAATTCAGGGTCTGTGGAAAGTTGTGTGAGAACCCTTATAAGTACTGTAATGGTGGCCAATAGTGGTTGTCACCCAGAATCTGTTACCCAACTTAGCGATTCAGGGACATACACTAAACACCGATAACGTACAATTCCAGCAGTTGACTTTTTATTGCACTTTACAGGTGGTGCGGTCCTCGGTGCGCTTACCTTAGAGTAGTTTATCAGTAGACCGTACAGTAATATATCGGATTTTTGCGCTTCATTCGCAAGTTCACGGATTTCGCTCAGTTTTCGCATTTCGCTGCCACATTGCTCAGGAAAGGCCAGATGTACCTTATACAAAGAAACATAATAAATCTGTAAAATACATAATATCAGCATAACAACATTATAATATAGTTCAGCAGGATTTATTACAGAGGATTTCCCCTAAAATCTTTAAAAAAAAAATCCATAAAAAAACGTCCTTATCTCCCTCTCCTGCCAACTTCGCAATCACATTTTTTTTTATTGTCCCAGAGCACCTAAAATGTAAAAAAAACAACAAAATGAAGCAACTTTCCAAATAGTCTTCATTAAAAGTGTCCTACCGTTTTGAGTCTACAGCTCCTATGCAGACCTATGTATCTCCATGGTAACAGACACCAAACATTCAAACCCTGTGTAGTCTGACCCAGTAGATTACACTGGGTCTAGAAGAGAGGATATGAGTGCTGGATCTGACTACGCAACCTTTGTTTGTTGTCTGTTACCATGGAAACACATAGATCTGCATAGGAGCTGCAACAATGGGACATTTTTAATCGTGACCTTATGCAAAGTTGCTTCATTTTTCATGTTAAATACATTGGAACAATAAAAAAATATATAATTGTGATGGTGGACATGCCCTTTAAAGGTCTATTCGTCAGTTTCGTAATCTGTCTCTGGGAAAGCTGGGTGAAAAGTAATATGACCAATATTAAAGCTCAAAGGATCTATATACTTCTAAGTGGCCTAGTTCTGCAGTGATAGATCTCCTGCTCCTTCACTGTTGCATATGAAGACGAATTTACCATTCAGGGCTATCGAAAAGCTGGGTGACCGCCCATAAAGGATGTGTAAAGACTTAGTTGTGGTCACTATATAGGAGATAAAGATATAACAACTGGGTAGAGTTTTTTTAAGGATTGCAACAATGTATCTGTGCATGTAAGGGTATGTGCACACACACTAATTACGTCCGTAATTGACGGACGTATTTCGGCCGCAAGTACCGGACCGAACACAGTGCAGGGAGCCGGGCTCCTAGCATCATACTTATGTACGATGCTAGGAGTCCCTGCCTCGCTGCAGGACAACTGTCCCGTACTGTAATCATGTTTACAGTATGGGACAGTTGTCCTGCAGCGAGGCAGGGACTCCTAGCGTCGTACAGAAGTATGATGCTAGGAGCCCGGCTCCCTGCACTGTGTTCGGTCCGGTACTTGCGGCCGAAATACGTCCGTCAATTACGGACGTAATTAGTGTGTGTGCACATACCCTAAGTGTTAATCACGGTTAATGTCCCTCCTCTGTGAACCTACAGAATAACGCTACGGTTTTACGGTGACTTTTTAGCCAAACGATGGTCGCCATAAAATCGCAGATTACCACGACCTTCATGCAACTACAATCTTTCCCTATGGGGAAATAGTTGTACAACAACTTTAAGAATTCCAATATGGTCTAACTCCACGATGCACTGATACATTGTAACAAACTATCAGGACAAGAGAGAGATCTGTGCCTCTGAGGACTGTCTAGGCTGGATACAATTGTATTTAAAGTGTAGCTAAATGTTTGACAAACTTCTGACGTGTCATAGTGACACGTCAGAAGTTTGGATTGGTGGGGGTCCGAGCACTGAGACCCCCACCAATCGCTAAAACGAAGCAGCTGAAGTTCTCGTGTGGGCGCTCAGCAGCTTCGTGTCTGTTCGGCTTTTTCCGGAAATAAATGTATCGGTGTACGGACTCAAAAGAAAGTCTACGAGCCTGTACACCGCTACATCGGCTTTCCGGAAAAAGCCGAACAGACACGAAGCGGCTGAGCGCTCACACGAGCACTTCTGCCGCTTCGTTCCAGGGATTACTATGACACGTCAGAAGTTTGTTGAACATTTAGCTCCACTTTAACCTTCATCTATGAGAATTATTAGGTCTGTACAGGTTTCCTGTGTCTGGAAAGAATGTTCTCCCATTCGCTGACAGCAAGCAGAGATCTTGAAAATTTATAAAGAATTGAAATACAAAGTATATTAGAAAGTTGCAGAACTTTCCATTATACAGTGGTTAAGCCTTATTTACAGAGAACCCATTTAAATGTGTTTGAGCCATTGCTCCTTTATGTCCGGTCGGACTCTCGGACTCCTTACGAATAATGAATGTTTGCAGGATTTGGACAATCCGCTCTGATCACAACATCCTTCTCTCTGTCACAATTATAGTCATTTCAGGCATCAGGTCTGCACTTGTGTATTTGATGGGTATTAGACCTGACACTGGGAAATGACACGTCGTCATGTTTATGGCCGCGCTCACAAAAGGAGAATTGTTACCGGCTCTGCTGATAACCGCGACTATCCCTGAGATACCAGGAGCTGGAAATCTGCCCAGTACTCGAGGGAAAGATTTAAAATCTGTAATCTAAATAGTTTCAAAAATTCTGAGCTGTTAAGTTAATAATATATATATATATCAGTCGAAATAATGAGCAGCAACTCCAGGGAATCAAGTGAAAAAAAGTGGGTACTTTATAGCCCGGGCATGGGCAATAAAGTACCCACTTTTTTTCACTCAATTCTCTGGAGTTGCTTCTCATGTTTTCGACTGCTGCCGGAATGTTTGTGTATCTATATATATATATATATATATATATATATATATATATATATACACACACACACACACACACACACACACACACATATATATATATCCCTTAACACAGCCATAGTAAGATGATAAAACATTGTCTGCCTGCAGCCTCCACTAGGGGGAGTTAAGGTTGTTACCGAAGACAGGTTTTTCAATGGGAGTATTGTAAATCTATCTTTAGTGAGCTCCCTCTAGTGGCAGCTACCGGTAACTATAGTGTCTATGGCCGGTATTACACCCAAGGCTAGATGTACCTTACAGGACACCTTTGTGGCTGCTATGGGCCCTGTGGTTAGAGGGAGCCCTAATTTAGGTTAACCGATCCCCATTCCTTATACGTAGATGGTATAAACATGAAGAGAGCGCCCCCTTCTGCACAACATTAATGAACCGGTCCCTAATATCCTGAAAGAGGTAAGTGGCTTGAACCATCACCATAAGAAGGGGGTGTCATCACAATTGGTTCTCTCAGCTCTGCAGTTCTGTGTTAGAACTTCTGAACTATTGAGCGCCAGACTAAAGGAATTTTACTGTATATGCAATACAAGGCTGGAACTACAAGGGCAACACTCCAGCAACTGTGACATTGTCACCTAATGTGTCCATTCTTGCTTACATCCTCTGATACAATGTAGCAAGCCCTGCAGCTGTTCAACAAGAGAAAACGTGTAAACAACAATGTTCCCAGTTACTGAAAGCAAGCAGAGATCTCGAAATGGTGAGGAATTAAAACAGAATGTTTATTAGAAAGTTGCAGAACTGTCCATCATTTAATCAATCATACAACTGAAAAAAGTGTAAAAGTAAAATTGAACTTTTAACAAAAGTCAGTTGGCAAAAATGTGAGAAACCTTAGTAAAAAAAAATTTTAGAACAATTTTTCTTCTAATTTTGTATTATTTTCCCCATTCACATCCAGAGCAGTTTTAAAAACTCTGCTGGTTGCCCTTGGAAACAGACAGCTGTTTAGCTCCTCCCTCATGTCTGCCATGTGACCTGCCTGCTGAGCTGTGACTATACAACCTGTCATATGAATTCCCACAATGCACTGCTCTTTGGTAAGATGAAATCAGCAGAATTTGAAATGTCGTTTTAGATGTGAGTGGAGAAGAAAACATCATGTGACTCAGGATCGGTACAAGATTTACAATGTTACTGATTATTTATGCAGCTTTGGAGTGTTGTTTGATGTGATGTCAAAGTGAAGTTTCCCTTTAAGAACTGCACATGTGGAGAAGACTCTTAAATGTCCTCAATTCTCAAGCTCCCTACTGGAAAGCCACAACAATGAGCGTACATGATGTAAGGATTTGTGGGCGCTCATCTGCTCCCCTCTGTATTGTCAGCGCAGTGGGGGTCCTCTAATTGATTCCTCTGCTGCAAGTCATTAGTGACGATTGTAATGGAAAACATTCTCTATCCTGGCAACCGTACAGAATGTATCATGCATGGCCCTAATATCCGAACTCTCTCACTCAGAGTTTCTGACTGCAAGGGCCATGTGGGCAGGAGAAGGTTAAAATTGAAGCAAGGGGGTCGGCCGACCAGGGTGGCGTCAGGTGGGCCCCAGAAAGTAAGCAGGGCCTCTTTGGTGCACAGAGTCCGTTTTAGATTGACCACCCACCTGCCATACTTGTCAATAATTCAGCCCGCACAAAAGGATTTTTATGCTAATTTTCATTAAAAGGGGTGTTTCAGTGAAATTTTAGGTGCGCTCCTGGATCGAAGTATGCCACCTGCCCCTTCTTCTACTGTCAGGCAAGCAGAGTGAGTGGAGTAACACATGACATCAGCATCAGACTACACGCAGGGTTTGTATGTATCTTGTAAACCATGGAGACACATAGGTCTGCATAAGAGCTGTATACACAAAAGGTTTACGTTTTTTAATGAAGACGATTTGTAGAGTTGCTTCAGATTTTATTTTAGATGCGTTGGAGCAATAAAACAAGAAAGTGTTACAAAAGTGAACACAGCCTGTAAAGAAAACGTGAACACAGCCTGTAAAGAAAACGTGAACACAGCCTGTAAAGAAAACGTGAACACAGCCTGTAAAGAAAAAAAGTATACACAGCCTGTAAAGAAAAAAAAAGTGAACACAGCCTGTAAAGAAAACGTGAACACAGCCTGTAAAGAAAAAAAGTATACACAGCCTGTAAAGAAAAAAAGTGTACACAGCCAGGCATTACGTTTTAGACGAGTTGATCCCGCCAAACTTTTAAAATCTATGGGGTCTAAGAAATAGTTCCCATAAACTACAATGCCAGGTAACATGGATCGAACAGCTTAGGTCTTAACTGCACCATCCTACCATTTTCTCCTGGATATAAGGATAAGCGGTGCCACAAGTCTGTTAGTTGCTGATCTTCTCTATCTTATCTATTAAAATAACAAAGATGAATCATGGGTATTAGCTGCCGGCTGAACGGTTTAATCTCTATGGCCAGTTCTAATAAATGTACTCGGGTTGAGATGCCAATGTGAAGATCGACTTTCTGGATATTTCATATAGTGACATTTTTCTCTGAATCTCACAGTTGTAGCAGAGCTGAGTTTGTCAGATGCAGCAGTATGTTATTTAAACTACGCGTTAACCTACTACATCATAAACAATGAAAGCCAAATAACAAATTCAGCTCTGCTACATCTGTATATCTAATACTTGGTTTCAACTTTTTTTTTTATGTACAATTTAACAAAATGTCACCCTGCCCATAGGGGCGGATAAGGGGGGATTATCCATGTTTTGAGAATAACCCTAAGCCCCTTCTTCTTTTCTGTACAGGTACAAATTACAGGTCGTCCTGTAGAACAATTGCTAAAATCTGCAGCCAAATTACTGATCAGATTCCTTGAAGACTTTACCAGCTGCCAATCAGGGAAACTCCCAGATACGTGGGAATAAAACGAACCCCGAGGGGCCCAATTAAAGTGAACGCCCCAGACACATGTTGAATTAATATCTCTGTCTAGATGGGTCTGTAGAGACAAGAATCCACAGGCTACGTTATAGAGGGATGATTGACAGCGGCAGCGGTACCCTCCGGAGGGGATCTTCAATGCAAAGTCTTATCCGACCGCTTTCCCTTGTCGGTCTACCAAGCACTGCATAATGAACGCTCCAAGTAATCTGCAAAAAAGTTTTAGCCATAAAAATTTAATGGGATGAAATTTAAAGCAAACCTGTCAATATAACCTGCGGCCATCATGGAGATGCCCTTAAAGTCTTCACCGCAGTTCAGACACAGACTTTTGCAATCTATTTTTGTTCTCTTCTTGCAGCTCCCTCATTGCTTTCTCCTTTAGACTTTTTTTCTTATTTAGTTAAAGGGATCGTCCAGTTTAGTAAACTCATTTCCATAAACCCTATTAGGGAGTTCTGAGTTATTAGAGGGGGGGTCCCATTTTCTGGATCCTCATCTTTTGGTCAGAGTGGAGATCAGTTATAAAGAGCGTCTCTCTCTCTGGAGGACCTGTCCTGTCCTGTACTACACAGAGAACACACTGATATGAATGGGCACTGTGTAATGCTTAATTTCTCCTGTGGTGGCACTGCAGGGAAACTAATCGCTTACTGACAGGTTTTCCTACAGATCCCAGCTGATCGCAGGGGGTCTTACCAAGAGGGGAAATTTGTGATCAGCTTATTGTCAAGGGACTCTTCTAACAAGTAGGGATTGACCAAAGTGGAGAACCCCTTTAATTTTAACTAGCAACCACTGTCTGGGTGACCACAGTTCCTCTGCATGAAGAACAAGTGGTCAGGGTCATGGCTATAGGTGGGATAAAGGAGGCAGTCACACCAAGGCCCTGGTGACTGAGGAGACCCTACTAGAAGGCACCAGTATTTTAAATGGCACATTTTAGGTGGGGGCCCTTTTACAAATTTTATTGGGGCCCAGGTGCTTCAAGTTACACCTCCGCTAGTGATCATAGGAAGTTCTCTTTACTACGACTTCTACAATTCTCACTTCTTATCCCTGACCCAAAAATAAGGCTAGGTCTCCACGGCGTCATGACGAATCAGGAGATAATCGAGGGATTACTGCGAGTTCAATGCTTCCCTACGGAAAAAAGTTGCACGTGATCTTGAAGCTATAGCGCTAAATCCATTACGGGATCACTTACGACTTCTTTCCATAGATAAACTTTGGGGTGGCATTTTAGACGCCATGTCCATGTGGTTTCCTAAACTTACGATGGAGGGAGCAGGAAGTGTTCAACTACCCTGCAGTGCCTCCACAGGCAAAATTAAGTATTACACAGTGCTCATTGAAATCACTGGACTGTCAGTGTAATGTATGGACGTGCCCGGTCTTCCAGTGTGACAGGCGTTCTCTGTAGTTGCTCTCTGCTCTGGCTAATCGAGGGGAGTTTTGCCCGGCCCTAACAGATTTCCTAGAGGGTATTTGAAAATGGGTTTTGGAAACCAGACTAGGGTTGCACGATGTATCGAAACTTCGATACTGTTTCGATACCGTGCACCCTGAAACGGTTCAATACCGTTATTTCATGTATTTCGATACTAAGCTGTGCGGCTGCACAGCTCAGTATAGTAACACATGAATTTAGTCAGAGTGGGGCAGCGGCTGTGTGATACATGTGTGATACAGCCATTGCCCCGCTCCTGAGTCCTGACAAGTGCGTGCGTGGTCAGCATGTGATGTGGCCGGAGCTGCACTAATGAGCGCTGGCACTGAGGACAGAACATGGCGGGCGCACTGCAAAACACCCCCATGTTCTGTCTTTAATGCCTGTGCCGCGGCACATTAGTGCAGGGTCGGCTGCATCACCTCATGCTGAACGCGCGCACACTTGTCAGGAGCGGCTCAATGGCTGTATCACACAGCCGCAGCCCCGCTCTAACGGTGGAGATCAGAGAAACCTCTCCGCCGCTATGCTGTAATCAAAGCTGACCGCAGCGTTGAAAGGGAAAATGAGATGGGGGGATGCCCTTTGGATCACGTCCCGGGGAATACTTTGCCAACAGTAATAATAAAAAAACAAAGTTCCTCCGTTTTCTGATGTGAGGCGCGAGGTGTGATGAATTTTGAACCTCCACGTGCCTCACATTAATAGTAATTAACCCCATCATGTACCTCACACATTAACCCAATGTTGTCCATTATGACTGAGGAACAAGATGGGGTTAATTACTACTAATGTGAGGCAAATGGAGGTTCATAATTCATCACACTCTGTGCCTCACATCAGAAAGCGGAGGAACTTTTTTTTTTTTAATTATTACTGTTGGCAAAGTATCGTTTTGGTATCGAATATTGCAATACTACACGAAGTATCGGTATCCAAGTCCAAATTCTGGTGTCGTGATAACCCTAAACCAGACAACCCTGCACCTCCCCATACGTTTCACCCCTAGTGGTGATGTTCATATTCGCGATGCTCGCTGATCCCATACTTGCTGGATTTTTGGACCGTCACTATAATTGAACAGAAGCTCCAGGCATAGATAATACAGAACGTGACACACATCGTAATGACTCTGTATGGCCGCATCTAGGGTTTCTCGGAATGATACCAGGCTGCGGGCAGATTAACTAAACAGTGGTTAAATGGTCAGATGACAGAGGGATGCGGCCATCACGTATCCTATTACATAACAGAACTGTCATTGGGGGATTTCGTGACCGGTTATATGCACTGGGATCGTCACTCGTCTATATTACCGCTATAAAGTCACATACCAGATGCGGTGTAAAATGGCGCCGCTGCACGTCCTCTGCATAGAATATATGCGCCGATTCCTAAATCAGAAACTCTTTGGACACTGAATGATTCTTTCGAGCTGTCGTATGTTGTAGACCGCTGTAAGAGACGGTGCTGGTGCGAGTTTTCTTCCATTATAAGTTTACTCTTTATACAGGAAATATTCACAGCCATCCGACTTGCTGGAGCATTTATCTCAGTGCTTTGGATGTTGCTGCTGCCCTATATTGCAATGCTCCATGTCCGATACCTCAATGGTTGATTTTGGCCATGTGCCTCCACATCGAGACATTTAAAGTGCATTTCCACTGTGGAGTTATTTTGGCTAAATCTGTAGAGAAACACATAGATAACAATTTCCTAATATGCTCTCGTCACCAGTAACGCTCCCCCTGCCCCTCAGACAAATGGTCACCGGACGTCTTTTAAATGTCTCTAATACAAGGACCCTGGTTTTTTTTCCCCCTGTGTACACGGCTAGGCCAGCTCACTATAGGTAATAGCCCCTTAGCAGGTTTCCAAATAGGGCAAATAGGGGCATGATCCAAATAAATGTGCGTATAACCCGGAGGGTGATGGCATGGTGTGGGTACACGAGTAGAGTTTAGATCTGTTCTAATGCTGCAATAAAACTGTGTTAAAAATACTGGAAAGTGTGTACTCTCCTCTGTGCGAGCCCTGGTCTACCGCCTGGGTCTCCGGCAGGCACTGTATATGGGGTCACTCTATGAATGGCACTGTATATGGGATCACTCTCTAGCTGGCATGGTTATTGGGGGTGCTCTGCTGACATGGTTTATGGGGATACTCTTAGGTAGGCACTATTTATGGAGTCCCTTTCTGACTCGCAGAGTATATGGGGTGACTTTCTGGCTGGTGCGGCTTATGGCAGTCACTCTCTGGCTGGCACGGTTTATGGCAGTCACTCTCTGGATGGCACGGTTTATGGCAGTCACTCTCTGGCTGGCACGGCTTATGGCAGTCACTCTCTGGCTGGCGCGGTTTATGGCAGTCACTCTCTGGATGGCGCGGTTTATGGCAGTCACTCTCTGGCTGGCACGGTTTATGGCAGTCACTCTCTGGATGGCACGGTTTATGGCAGTCACTCTCTGGCTGGCACGGCTTATGGCAGTCACTCTCTGGCTGGCGCGGTTTATGGCAGTCACTCTCTGGATGGCGCGGTTTATGGCAGTCACTCTCTGGCTGGCGCGGTTTATGGCAGTCACTCTCTGGCTGGCGCGGTTTATGGCAGTCACTCTCTGGCTGGCGTGGTTTATGGCAGTCACTCTCTGGCTGGCACGGTTTATGGCAGTCACTCTCTGGCTGGCACGGTTTATGGCAGTCACTCTCTGGCTGGCACGGCTTATGGCAGTCACTCTCTGGCTGGCACGGTTTATGGCAGTCACTCTCTGGCTGGCGCGGCTTATGGCAGTCACTCTCTGGCTGGCGCGGCTTATGGCAGTCACTCTCTGCCTGGCGCGGCTTATGTCAGTCACTCTCTGGTTGGCGCGGCTTATGTCAGTCACTCTCTGGTTGGCGCGGTTTATGGCAGTCACTCTCTGGATGGCACGGTTTATGGCAGTCACTCTCCGGCTGGCGCGGTTTGTGGCAGACACTCTCTGGATGGCACGGTTTATGGCAGTCACTCTCTGGCTGGCACAGTTTATGGCAGTCACTCTCTGGTTGGCACGGTTTATGGCAGTCACTCTCTGGCTGGCACGGTTTATGGCAATCCCTCTCTGGTTGGCATGGTTTTTGGAAGTCACTCTCTGGCTGGCGTGGTTTATGGCAATCACTCTCTGGCTGGCACAGTTTATGGCAATCACTCTCTGGCTGGCATGGTTTATGGCAGTCACTCTCTGGCTGGCACGGCTTACGGCAGTCACTCTCTGGCTGGCGTGGTTTATGGCAGTCACTCTCTGGCTGGCGTGGTTTATGGCAGTCACTCTCTGGCTGGCACGGTTTACGGCAGTCACTCTCTGGCTGGCACGGTTTACGGCAGTCACTCTCTGGCTGGTGTGGTTTATGGCAATCACTCTCTGGCTGGCACGGTTTACGGCAGTCACTCTGGCTGGCGCGGTTTACGGCAGTCACTCTCTGGCTGGCGCGGTTTACGGCAGTCACTCTCTGGCTGGCGTGGTTTACGGCAGTCACTCTCTGGCTGACGTGGTTTATGGCAGTCACTCTCTGGCTGGCGTGGTTTATGGCAGTCACTCTCTGGCTGGCGTGGTTTATGGCAGTCACTCTCTGGCTGGCGTGGTTTATGGCAGTCACTCTCTGGCTGGCGTGGTTTATGGCAGTCACTCTCTGGCTGGCGTGGTTTATGGCAATCACTCTCTGGCTGGCACGGTTTACGGCAGTCACTCTGGCTGGCGCGGTTTACGGCAGTCACTCTCTGGCTGGCGCGGTTTACGGCAGTCACTCTCTGGCTGGCGCGGTTTACGGCAGTCACTCTCTGGCTGGCGTGGTTTACGGCAGTCACTCTCTGGCTGGCGTGGTTTATGGCAGTCACTCTCTGGCTGGCGTGGTTTATGGCAGTCACTCTCTGGCTGGCGTGGTTTATGGCAGTCACTCTCTGGCTGGCGTGGTTTATGGCAGTCACTCTCTGGCTGGCGTGGTTTATGGCAGTCACTCTCTGGCTGGCGTGGTTTATGGCAGTCACTCTCTGGCTGGCACGGTTTATGGCAATCAATCTCTGGCAGGCACGGTTTATGGCAGTCACTCTCTGGCAGGCACGGCTTATGGCAGTCACTCTCTGGCTGGCACGGCTTATGGCAGTCACTCTCTGGCTGGCGCGGCTTATGGCAGTCACTCTCTGGCTGGCGCGGCTTATGTCAGTCACTCTCTGGCTGGTGCGGCTTATGGCAGTCACTCTCTGGCTGGCGCGGTTTATGGCAGTCACTCTCTGGATGGCACGGTTTATGGCAGTCACTCTCTGGATGGCGCAGCTTATCGCAGTCACTCTCCGGCTGGCGCGGTTTATGGCAGTCACTCTCTGGATGGCACGGTTTATGGCAGTCACTCTCTGGATGGCACGGTTTATGGCAGTCACTCTCCGGCTGACGCGGTTTATGGAAGTCACTCTCTGGATGGCACGGTTTATGGCAGTCACTCTCTGGATGGCGCGGTTTATCGCAGTCACTCTCTGGCTGGCGTGGCTTATGGCAGTCACTCTCTGGCTGGCGTGGCTTATGGCAGTCACTCTCTGGCTGGCACGGCTTATGGCAGTCACTCTCTGGCTGGCGCGGTTTATGGCAGTCACTCTCTGGCTGGCGCGGTTTATGGCAGTCACTCTCTGGATGGCGCGGTTTATGGCAGTCACTCTCTGGCTGGCACGGTTTATGGCAGTCACTCTCTGGATGGCACGGTTTATGGCAGTCACTCTCTGGCTGGCACGGCTTATGGCAGTCACTCTCTGGCTGGCGCGGTTTATGGCAGTCACTCTCTGGATGGCGCGGTTTATGGCAGTCACTCTCTGGCTGGCGCGGTTTATGGCAGTCACTCTCTGGCTGGCGTGGTTTATGGCAGTCACTCTCTGGCTGGCACGGTTTATGGCAGTCACTCTCTGGCTGGCACGGTTTATGGCAGTCACTCTCTGGCTGGCACGGCTTATGGCAGTCACTCTCTGGCTGGCACGGTTTATGGCAGTCACTCTCTGGCTGGCGCGGCTTATGGCAGTCACTCTCTGGCTGGCGCGGCTTATGGCAGTCACTCTCTGCCTGGCGCGGCTTATGTCAGTCACTCTCTGGTTGGCGCGGCTTATGTCAGTCACTCTCTGGTTGGCGCGGTTTATGGCAGTCACTCTCTGGATGGCACGGTTTATGGCAGTCACTCTCCGGCTGGCGCGGTTTGTGGCAGACACTCTCTGGATGGCACGGTTTATGGCAGTCACTCTCTGGCTGGCACAGTTTATGGCAGTCACTCTCTGGTTGGCACGGTTTATGGCAGTCACTCTCTGGCTGGCACGGTTTATGGCAATCCCTCTCTGGTTGGCATGGTTTTTGGAAGTCACTCTCTGGCTGGCGTGGTTTATGGCAATCACTCTCTGGCTGGCACAGTTTATGGCAATCACTCTCTGGCTGGCATGGTTTATGGCAGTCACTCTCTGGCTGGCACGGCTTACGGCAGTCACTCTCTGGCTGGCGTGGTTTATGGCAGTCACTCTCTGGCTGGCGTGGTTTATGGCAGTCACTCTCTGGCTGGCACGGTTTACGGCAGTCACTCTCTGGCTGGCACGGTTTACGGCAGTCACTCTCTGGCTGGTGTGGTTTATGGCAATCACTCTCTGGCTGGCACGGTTTACGGCAGTCACTCTGGCTGGCGCGGTTTACGGCAGTCACTCTCTGGCTGGCGCGGTTTACGGCAGTCACTCTCTGGCTGGCGTGGTTTACGGCAGTCACTCTCTGGCTGGCGTGGTTTATGGCAGTCACTCTCTGGCTGGCGTGGTTTATGGCAGTCACTCTCTGGCTGGCGTGGTTTATGGCAGTCACTCTCTGGCTGGCGTGGTTTATGGCAGTCACTCTCTGGCTGGCGTGGTTTATGGCAGTCACTCTCTGGCTGGCGTGGTTTATGGCAGTCACTCTCTGGCTGGCACGGTTTATGGCAATCAATCTCTGGCTGGCACGGTTTATGGCAGTCACTCTCTGGCAGGCACGGCTTATGGCAGTCACTCTCTGGCTGGCACGGCTTATGGCAGTCACTCTCTGGCTGGCGCGGCTTATGGCAGTCACTCTCTGGCTGGCGCGGCTTATGGCAGTCACTCTCTGGCTGGCGCGGCTTATGTCAGTCACTCTCTGGCTGGTGCGGCTTATGGCAGTCACTCTCTGGCTGGCGCGGTTTATGGCAGTCACTCTCTGGATGGCACGGTTTATGGCAGTCACTCTCTGGATGGCGCAGCTTATCGCAGTCACTCTCCGGCTGGCGCGGTTTATGGCAGTCACCGTTCTGGATGGCACGGTTTATGGCAGTCACTCTCCGGCTGGCGCGGTTTGTGGCAGACACTCTCTGGATGGCACGGTTTATGGCAGTCACTCTCTGGCTGGCACAGTTTATGGCAGTCACTCTCTGGTTGGCACGGTTTATGGCAGTCACTCTCTGGCTGGCACGGTTTATGGCAATCCCTCTCTGGTTGGCATGGTTTTTGGAAGTCACTCTCTGGCTGGCGTGGTTTATGGCAATCACTCTCTGGCTGGCACAGTTTATGGCAATCACTCTCTGGCTGGCATGGTTTATGGCAGTCACTCTCTGGCTGGCACGGCTTACGGCAGTCACTCTCTGGCTGGCGTGGTTTATGGCAGTCACTCTCTGGCTGGCGTGGTTTATGGCAGTCACTCTCTGGCTGGCACGGTTTACGGCAGTCACTCTCTGGCTGGCACGGTTTACGGCAGTCACTCTCTGGCTGGTGTGGTTTATGGCAATCACTCTCTGGCTGGCACGGTTTACGGCAGTCACTCTGGCTGGCGCGGTTTACGGCAGTCACTCTCTGGCTGGCGCGGTTTACGGCAGTCACTCTCTGGCTGGCGTGGTTTACGGCAGTCACTCTCTGGCTGGCGTGGTTTATGGCAGTCACTCTCTGGCTGGCGTGGTTTATGGCAGTCACTCTCTGGCTGGCGTGGTTTATGGCAGTCACTCTCTGGCTGGCGTGGTTTATGGCAGTCACTCTCTGGCTGGCGTGGTTTATGGCAGTCACTCTCTGGCTGGCGTGGTTTATGGCAGTCACTCTCTGGCTGGCGTGGTTTATGGCAGTCACTCTCTGGCTGGCACGGTTTATGGCAATCAATCTCTGGCTGGCACGGTTTATGGCAGTCACTCTCTGGCAGGCACGGCTTATGGCAGTCACTCTCTGGCTGGCACGGCTTATGGCAGTCACTCTCTGGCTGGCGCGGCTTATGGCAGTCACTCTCTGGCTGGCGCGGCTTATGGCAGTCACTCTCTGGCTGGCGCGGCTTATGTCAGTCACTCTCTGGCTGGTGCGGCTTATGGCAGTCACTCTCTGGCTGGCGCGGTTTATGGCAGTCACTCTCTGGATGGCACGGTTTATGGCAGTCACTCTCTGGATGGCGCAGCTTATCGCAGTCACTCTCCGGCTGGCGCGGTTTATGGCAGTCACCGTTCTGGATGGCACGGTTTATGGCAGTCACTCTCTGGATGGCACGGTTTATGGCAGTCACTCTCCGGCTGACGCGGTTTATGGAAGTCACTCTCTGGATGGCACGGTTTATGGCAGTCACTCTCTGGATGGCGCAGTTTATCGCAGTCACTCTCTGGCTGGCGTGGCTTATGGCAGTCACTCTCTGGCTGGCGTGGCTTATGGCAGTCACTCTCTGGCTGGCGTGGCTTATGGCAGTCACTCTCTGGCTGGCGCGGCTTATGGCAGTCACTCTCTGGATGGCACGGTTTATGGCAGTCACTCTCTGGATGGCACGGTTTATGGCAGTCACTCTCTGGATGGCACGGTTTATGGCAGTCACTCTCTGGATGGTGCAGCTTATCGCAGTCACTCTCCGGCTGGCGCGGTTTATGGAAGTCACTCTCTGGATGGCACGGTTTATGGCAGTCACTCTCCGGCTGGCGCGGTTTATGGCAGTCACTCTCTGGATGGCACGGTTTATGGCAGTCACTCTCTGGATGGCGCAGCTTATCGCAGTCACTCTCTGGCTGGCACGGTTTATGGCAGTCACTCTATGGATGGCGCGGCTTATGACGGTCACAGAACAAGTTAAAGTGTCACTCTCATCTCACAGTGACGGAGAGGAGCCTTTTTCCCCCCCTAAAATTGCAGCAAAAAATGCAATATGTCCGCAATGTGTGAATATATTAAAAACTGCATTTCAGGAGAGAGCGGATTATCAGTCTCCTAAATGACGCAGGACTCTTGACTCTTCTTTGATGTCAATACTTTATAAAATAGTTTATTATCTTGCAAAATGTAAATATATAACCTTATCCAGAATAATAATTGTGGTCATAAGGTCTATTTATTATTATATAAGTAAAAAAAATGCACTTTCTGCGGTCCAAATTTAAAAGGGTCGTGAAAAACATGGCTGCTTTCTACATGGATTGGGTCTGGTATTGCAGCTCAGATTCAGTGAAGTGATTGGGGTTAAACTGAAATGACACACACAACCTGTGTACAGGCGTGGGGCTGTTTTTGTAAATGGCATCCATGTTTTTTTTAAATCCTGGACTACCTCTTTAAGCGCCAGTAATATTGCCGCAACACCTGGACCTCCAGCGGTTCTACTGACTAAATCTTACATCTCGATAGGGAACTATAGTAATTCTTTCCTTTCTCACACCTAAGTGACAAATCGCATTGTGTATGAAGCTGAAACCTCAAACCACACCCCATTTTTTACACGTAAACATGGGTGGCATTTTTTGGGTGGAAAAGGGGGCAACCCGACGTCTGGTAGAAGACACTGACTCTAGACCAGGGGTCTCAAACTCGGCCGGGTAAGTGGCCGCATATAGAAAAAATGTGGATTTGACGGCCGCATTACTTTCAAATTTGATACAATACAAAATTATTGTTAATCAATTAGTTATGTGAACTACTATAACACTACATTACTATAATACTAATAATACTACATTACTATAATAATACCGCTAGGTTTAAACTTAACAGAAATTTGAGAGTTTTCTCCACGTGTTTATTTCAACAATCCAGTTTTCTAGTTTAAGTGTCGCTAAATGCAGTCCGGTGGCTCAGTTAGCAGCGTTTGGCAGACCCAAGAATATCAAGATTGGGCAGCCCCTTTTTAGATCATGCCACAGTGTTCTCTGTAGATGCTGCCACAGTGCCCCCTGTAGATGCTGCCACAGTGCCCTCTGTAGATACTGCCACAGTGCCCTCTGTAGACACCCCCAGTAGATAGCTCCATTGGGGCTCCCTCTAGGAGTGGAATCCCCAACCAGGGGGCGTCATACACAGTGACGTCAGGAGATCCTCCTAGACCAGAATGTGCTGTCAGGGGCAACCCCAGACCCAGCGTCCCAGAGCGGAGCACTAGTATAGCCTATGCTCCGGAACTCTGGGGAAGCACCTGATATCAGTGTCCATATATGGAGTTCTGGAGCAGAGCCGCTTCTAGCACTCTGCCTGGGATTCCAGCTCTGCTCCTGACATCACCGTTCATATATGGACAGAGATGTCAGGGGCAACCCCAGAGCTGGAGTTCCGGGCAGAGCGCTAGTAGCGTTCATATTGGGACTCCAGCTGTGCTCCTGACATCACTGTCCAGCTCTGGGGAAGTCCTAGACATCGCTGTCCATATGTGGACAGCGATGTCAGGGAATTCCACAGAGTCCTGTAGCAGAGTCGATACTAGCGCTCTGCCCGGGACTCCGCTCTGGGAAAGACCCTGACAACACTGTCCATATATGGACAGCGATGTCAGGGAATTCCACTGAGTCCCAGAGCAGAGCCGATGCTAGCAGCTCTGTGTCCCGCGGGCCGCAGTTGACAGCCTCAGGGGCCACATGCAGCCCGCCAGCCGTGTGTTTGAGACCCCTGCTCTAGACGTTACTTAAACCGGAACAAAAAGTTAATATTACAAAAATATATTAGAAGTTACAAAATGACAAGAAACATTTTCGCGGCAGCATGATGAGGACTTACCGACACCACTACAGACTGATAGTAGGAACCAGCGGGAGTCGCCTGAAGTAAATCAATAAGTTTCCGAGACTCTTCCAGATCAGAATCCTTCACCTTAAAATAAAAATTTAAAGGGGAGACGAATCAACAACTGATAATAAATCATGGTGGTAAAGAGAAGTTATAGGGGTTTTATGGGACTTTAATATTGAGTTCCTATCCTTAGGATAGACCATCAATATCTAAATCGGTGGGGGTCTGACTCCCGACACCCCCACCAATCAGCTGCATCAGGACTCACAGCAGCTCAGTCCCATTCAAATTAATGGGTCTGAGCTGCAGTATCAGGCAAAGCCACAGCCTAATGTACGGCGCTGTGATTGGTAAACAATGTGGGAGACGCGGCGCTCGCTGTAGCTGATCTGCAAGGTACCGAGAGTCGGGTTCCCACTGATCGGATATTGATGGCCTTTTCTAAGGATAGGCCTTTAATATTACTTTCCCATAAAACCCCTTTAAGTCTGTGTTCACATTACGTTGCAGCCCTACATGCGCCGAATGCATCCATAGGCCCCCATTCACCTTTTTGGCATACGCCGGTATGCCTTTTTTTCTTTCCTGTATAGAATAGCGTAAAAGACTACGCCATTCTATACAAATACAGTAAAAAAATAAAACGGATACAGTGAGGTCTACATTTCTTTTATGTGGGAGCCTTTCCAGTGACATACGTCGCACCCATCTGTCAGTAGTATACATCGGTAGATTCCCTAGGCCGTGAATATTATAGTCCCAATAACCCCTTTAAGCATATTGACATAAGCCACGCCCCTTTTGAGGTCCGTTTGCACGACGGTCCTGTGAATCTCTGGACTGTTAGCAGCTTTCTCTGCAGATACCTCTGTATATAATGTTTACATTCACTTCTCTTGTTCTGATCTTCAGATAAATGGAAAAAGTGACCCTTGTAGCTCAATATTGTACTCACATTTATACAAACAAAGTTGTAGCATCGTCCCTGAAAAATGTTCTTCACGTCCTGGACGGTTCTGCACATCGATGACGAAATCGCCTTCACGTGCTAGAAAAAGAACAGAAACAATGTTACAATAATCCCCGTGGAGGCAACGAAACAATGTAACAATAATCCCTGACTGATAACTACGGAGGCAACGAAACAATTTAACAATAATCCCTGACTGATAACTACGGAGTCAACGAAACAATGTAACCAAATGTATTACACGGACATTAAACCTGTCATCTCCATTTAATATGCAGTTGCTCCTAATCTATTATTTTCTGTTATCAGCTATGTCAGGCTGGAATGAGAGCGACGGAGCCGCGGCAAGCCGGAGGATGAGCGGCTAGACCGGGTGGGGAGATACTGTGCATGCGCCAGGAGGCAGAGCTCGGCAGAAGAGCCGGGCGAGGGAAGAAGAAGGAGCGTTTGAGGTTGTCTGTGGACGAGCTGATGGAGCATGTTCGGGAGATGGCGGTAGGATCGCGGTCAGGACTGGTTGACGCGGCAGGTGTCCGAAATGAGGTCGACTGCAGCAGAGTCTGGGAGGCCGGTGAGGATTTCCCGGCCGCCGGTGCCCAGCCCCGTGAGGCCTACCAGGCGAAGCAGGAGCGGGAGCCCAGAGCGGCGGGCGGATGGTCGGAGAAGGAAGATGGCTGGAAGCGAGGTGCAGCAGGAGTAGAGATCTGCGACCAGACGGGGTCCTGTGCGGAGGGACATATCGCCCATCAGAGACAGGCAAGTGGATGCAGTGATAGCCGGGGAGGGCCCGGTCCGGCCTCTCGCGGTGGTGTGTAGCCTGACCGCGTGTTATGGTGTGGCGGAGGAAGATGAGAGCAAACGTCGGTACCGGAAAATTCCGAAAACGTTCGGTAATTGGCTGAGGGCTTTTTGCGTTTTTGCGAGTGTATGGGGGGCGAAGTTTCCTGATAGGTGCGCGTCTTTGTTTTGCTCCGTGGAGGGTATCTGGGATGCGTGTAAGATTTATGGGGGGTTAGCGTGGTGGCGGTATGACGAGCAGTTTAGTCAATGCTTCGCATCTTGCCCGTCTATGAGGTGGGACCAGTTGGACCTGCCTTTGTGGATGCAGTTAATGATGGCCCAGCGCCCGTCCCCATTTCAGTATGGGACCGGAGGACAATCATCCGGCCAAGCGGTGGGTACAAAAAAAGGAGTTTGTTGGCCGTTTAACGACGGACATTGTAAAGCTGGGTTGTCGTGTAAATTTACACAACACGAATGTTCTGGGTGTGAGGGTACGCACCCCTTCTCTAGATGCTTTAAACGCGCCGGCCAGTGGCCGGGGCAGTTTGGCAAAGGGAAAGACGCCAGTGAACTTTGGCGCGATGCTGCCGTGGCTAGGATGGTATGGTAATAGGCGACATGCAGGAGGGGTTTTTGGTGGGTTTTCAGATTCCTGGTAGTGGGGGACGGGTAGATTCGGGGAGGTTCGAGTAATCTCAAATCGGCGGTGCAATTACTGGAGGTGGTCAGATCCAAATTGGGCGCGGAGGTGGCTCTGGGTAGGATAGCGGGCCACTTTTCAAGCCCTCCTTTGGTGGATTTGAGGGTGTCCCCATTGGGGGTGGTTCCAAAGAAGGAACCGGAGAAGTTTTGGATGATTCATCATCTGTCTTTTCCTAAGGGGGGCTTCAGTCAATGACGACATAGATAAGGAGTGATGTTCAGTGTCGTATGCGTCCTTTGATCGGGCCGTTGATTTGGTTCGGGAGGCTGGCCCGGGGGCTTTATTGGCAAAGGCCGGCATTGGGTCCGCATTCAGTCTTCTCCCGATTCATCCTGAGAGTCACCATCTTTTAGGATGTTGTTTTGAAGGGGCTTATTTTGTGGATTTATGCCTGCCAATGGGATGTTCGTTGTCATGCTCCTACTTCGAGGCGTTTAGCACATTTGTGGAGTCGTCAGGTTGTGAAAGCATCATTCATTACCTTGATGATTTCTAGTGCGTGGGGCCGGCAGGGTCTGCAATGTGTCATCACATTTTGGACACACTGATGGCGGTGGCTCGGAAGTTTGGCATTCCGATGGCAGAGGACAATATGGTGGGGCCAGTTTCCTGTCTGACCTTTCTGGGATTGGAATTGGATACGGTGGCCGGTGTTTGTCGGTTGCCGGATGATAAGCGGTGTGATCTCAGATCCAAGGTAACGAAGCTTCAGGGTCTCAAGAAGGTGAAGCTGCAGTCCCTTCAGTCGGGTAGGATTTTTAGTCGGCGGTTGTGTACGGCGACTTCGGGAGTGGTGGCTCCCCATCATTATGTGCGGATCACCAAGGCTCACCGGGAGGATCTCCAAGTGTGGGATGCATTTTTGGTGTCTTTCAACAGTGTTTTTTGTTTTTCAAGCGAGTTTGGTGGATTTGGTGGAGTTCAGCCTTCAGACTGATGCATCCTGTAGTGTGGGTTTTGGTGTCCTGCTAGGTGGTGCGCGGCGAAATGGCCCTTGTCTTGGTCTGGTTCTTCGTTGCTGAGGAATTTGACCTTCTTGGAGCGGTTTCCAATTCTGGTGGCAATGCATGTTTGGGAAGAGGAATTCAGGAATTTAGCGGGTGGTGTTTCTGTCTGACAACATGGGGGTTGTGCATGCGATTAATAATCTGTCTTCTGGTTCTGATCCAGTGGTTTGTCTGTTGATGGTGTTGGTGTTGCAATGTTTACGCCTGAATTTGCTTTCCGTGCTAAACATGTACTCGGGATTTTGAACGTTGCAGCTGACGCCCTTTCCCGTTTTCAGTGGGCGCGCTTCCGGGAGGTGCCTGCCAGAAGCCGAGGAGGTCGGGTGCTCATTCCCTCCCTGCCTGTGGTCCGTGGTTGTGCCGTGATGGACGAACTGGTGCGGAATTCATTGGCGCCGTCTACGTGGAAATATTATGGCAAGGTCTGGGGTGCTTTTCTGGAGTGGCGGAAGGAGTTTGGGGATTCGGAAATACAGCCGGAGGCCCTCGAGGAGGCTTTTGAGGATTTTGTGGTACACTTAGTGGAATTGAGGGTGTCGGCGTCTGGTGTGGAACGGAATGTGTCTGCCCTGGCCTTCCACTTTAAATTGGTGGGATGGGATGACGTGACCAAAGGATTTCTAATACAGCAGGCCCTGAAGGGGTTGAAGCGCAAGAAGAAGTCAGTGGACACCAGGCAGCCGATTACGGCTGGTCTATTGTGAAGTTTGTTTGGGGGCTTGAATGGGATTTGTCTGTCGGGCTACGAGGTGGGGTTGTTTTTGGTAGTTTTTTATTGGGCCTTTTTTGGGGCGTTTAGGGTAGGGGAGTTGGTTAGTAGCAGTATGACCCGATCTGGAGGGTTAAGGCTGGAGGACGTGCCAAGGGGTGAGGGGGCAGTTAGAATATGGCTAAGGGGGTCAAAAACTGATCAACTTCAAAAAGGGGTGGCGGTGGTCCTGTCGGCAATCTCTGATTCCCGGATCTGCCCCGTGGCCAATTTTGAGGTTTTTCTGCGAGCCCGGGGAGTTGCTTGCCCGGGTCCACTGTTCATTCATGAGGATGGTGTCCCGCTGTCGCGTTACCAGTTTTTAGCGGTGCTCAGGAAGGGTATTGGTAGTTTGGGGGGCAAGGCAGCCGAATTTGGAACGCATTATTTTCGTGTAGGGGCGGCTACGGAGGCTGCTTGCCTGGGCTTTGGGGCTTGGGGATAAAGCAAGTGGGAATGGTAGTCCGGGGCGGACAGGAGGTATGTCCGGCCTGGAAGGGTGTGGATGCCTTTGGTTTAGAGGGATAGGGGGTGATTGTGTGGGGGGGGGGCATGTGGCTGGATGGCGGGTGACTTTGCTGTTGTTGTAGGCTCCTCTCCGGCTGTGGCGTGGATTGTCGGGCACTCGTTCATCTACTGGGCTCATCGGAGGGCTGGAATTAGGCGAAATGGAGAGAGGCTTGGATTTCCAATGGCACAGTTGGACTTATGTTGGTTCGGCTACAGTGGTCTGTGGTGGGATGACATAGTGAACGAGGTGATTCGTCTGGCAAGAGTGGTGGGTCATCCGAAGGTATTGGTATTACACGTTGGTGGCAACGATCTGGGACAGAGGACGCAGAGGGACTTGATTCTTGCCATGACTATGGATGTGGTCCGCCTGCTGCCATTGTTGCCTGGAGTTCGGTTGGTCTGTTCAGAAATGGTGCCAAGGAAGGTGTGGAGAAACGCCAGGGACTTTGGGGCATTATGCCGGTCCCGTGGGAAGGGTAACAAGGAGATGGCTTATTTTGTGCGTCTCCTTGGGGTTGTTGTGGTGCGTCACCGTCTGTTGGAAGGTGGGACGTCTGGATTGCTCCGTCCGGACGGGGTGCATCTGACGGACTTTGGCCTGGACATATTTAACGTCGGGCTGCAGGACAGCTTGGAAGAGGCCTTGGCGTTGGTTGAGGGAGCGTAGCCGGCATGAGGTGTCATTCGGCTGGCTCTTGGCGGGGGTTAGTCAGCATGGGGGGTGTGGTAGGCTGAAAAAAGGGGAGTCTGAGCGCATGCTCACTCAGGTGTAAACTGGGTGGGGCATGAAGACCATCCCCTTTCTGGTGAAATGTTAATTTTATGTTAATTTATGTTCAATTTTTATTGATTTGGATAACAGTTATGTGATATGGCTGGCTAATGTTTTCGAGGGTATCTGTATGGATGTACAGAGAAAGGTTGTATTTAATAAATCGCCTTGGCCAAAGTTTATCCAACATATGTCTCGGAGTGTTTCTTTAAGGTTTATTAATAAAGGAGCAAGTTATCCCATCCACCGGTCAAGTGACTGCCTGTAGAACAAGTGAATACAACTATTGTTCCCTGTTATCAGCCATTTCAGGTTGGAAAGAGGCTGACTGTAGTGTGAGTAACGAAGTGAAGAAACCTCCCTGCCCCGCATAATTACCACTTTATGTCTCCGACGCTGAGAACATCCAGAGACAATTATATCTATATAAACGACTGACATCAGCTGCTCCTCTTATAACGATCCTGCACTATTATAAGCTGCAAATTTAGGGTATGTTCACACAGCTTATTTTTGGCCGTTTTTCGGGCCTTAACGGCTGAAAAATCGGAAGCAGAAAAACGGGGGCTTAAAAAAACCGCCGTGAAAAAGAAGTGCATGTTACTTCTTCAGCTATTGGAGCCGTTTTTCATTGACTCTATGGAAAAACAGCTCAAAAACGGCCGTAAAAAACGCTGCGAAAAACGTGAGTTGCTAAAAAAAGTCTGAAAATCAGGAGCTGTTTTCAAGGGAAAACAGTTCCTGATTTTCAGACGTTTTTTAATCATACACTTGTTTTTTTAGGTGTTTTTTTCTACAATCTCTGGGGGGTTGTGTCCTGCACTCCGCATCAAGATGAAAAGGATGTTTGGGAGGAGCATAATGAGGGGGGTGACCTGTCAGTCAACAGCTTTCAGCAAATCAGAATTGTCAAAAGTAAGTTCCCTTTTAAGCTGGATGTCAGGCACAGTATAAAGTTTCCCAAACCTCTTTAGTGGGCTATTTAGTGGGTGCCCCTAGCAGACCACTACTATAGAGTGACTTATGGCACGGACTCTGTGCAACTAGGACTCCATGATAATTTTTAGTCACGTGACAATTGCTGTAAAATCATGTGTTCAGCGATCGTAGTGTGACCTCAATGTTTTGAAATGGGAGAAATTTGAGGTCCTCCTGAAATGTTGAAAACCATGCCCCTAGAGAAACATTGAGGTCACATGACAAATTCCTAACCTAAAAGCAATCCTGAAAGTGTTCATTGTAGTGGGCAAGTAAAAATATCCTAAAGGACGATAATCAGGAATATTTACATCATGGAATCTGATCAATTCCGGTTTATCAAATTTCTGGAATTATAAAATGGACATATTTTCGCAAAAATTCACTTATACAGGACCCTGCACCTCTCCTGACGTGCCTGGTTTAATAAATAATGGTTTTCCTCATGAAATAACAATTCTGGAAAAAAAATTCTTAGAACTTTGCGTTGTGCCGTTCCTCTGTTATTCCTCCTAGAAATTTATGACTAAATGGACAACTGGGTGTTGCATTTTGGGGGGAGTGTCCCTACACATCCAGACTGTCAATGTCCAATCAGTGTTCAGAGTCTCAGACTGTGCAGGGACACGCCCCTTTGAGAAAGTGAATAACACCCTGTTGTCAATTTATTCATGGATTTCTAGGAGGACTAACAGAGGAACAGTACAATAAAGACTTCTAAGAAAAAATGGTCCAGAAACTCAGGGACTCCCGCCCATCTGGAGAACAAGAGTTCGTTCATTCTCCGCAGGCTCCAATGAATGGAGAGATGTACATGCGAGGCCAACTCCCCATTCATTCTTTGCCTCAGAGCAGCGGCCGGTGGCTGTTTCACCAAACAGGACAGGGACTGGAGAACCTCTTTAGTTTTCTAATAAATTTAGTGTTTAAGTTCGATTTTCAAGATCTCTGCTTGCTATCAGTAAATGTATTCATTCTTGTTTATACACAGAAGCTAAAGATCTGAACAAAACGAATACTTCTCACAGCTGAGGGTTTGTTACAGTAGAATCCAGTCTAGACAATCCTCTGCCAGGTGAACACATCAGCAGTACCAATCTTTCTCCTGTCCTGATTTGTCCAGTTTGGTACAGTGTATCAGTGCAGGTAAAATGTTTCAGAATAGATTTCACACTGCTTAGCTCACAAACGATACAATTACAGCAAACCCTCAGCTGAGAAGAACAAGGTTTGCACAGCTTTTCTGCCTAGGGAGGTAAATAAGAATATTCCCATTAACTGACAGCAAGCAGATATTTTGACAACGGTAAGGAAATTAAATAGAAAGTATATTAGAAAGTTGCAGAACTTTTCATTATACAATGATTCAACTTAATTTACATAAAACTGAATCATCGCGTTCTGTCTGTTCTAAAGTAAAAGTAGAGAGAACTCCGACTTTACGGTTATGACCTTGATGAAGAATTTACTGGAGATCAATACAAAATCACCGGCAAGGGAGACATCAGCAGGGGGTGTATGTTAAATCACTGAATATTTATGGGCAGCTGAGTGGAGAGGACATTCAGTGACCCAGATCAAAAAGCCCAGCATACCCCTGACAGATACGCGGCGTAATTCATCCATCCCAGCTGTGAAGACCACTGACAGCTACTGTACATCTCCAGCATAATGTATAGCGCAGGATCACAGAGCCGGCCCAGACAGCTTCACTGCCGTCATCCTACCACTGACAGAATATCAACGTCTCCAGCAGATTCACCAACATAAAAAGTTTATAAGAAACACAAAACTTTATGTAGAAGGAGGTTAAATGCTTTGGTAGCCATTAAAAATCCTGAAAGGGGTTCTCCGCTTTACATAATCTATTTTCTATTAAAAGGGTCCTCTGACAATTAGCAGATCGTAGGGTGTCTGGCTGCTGTAATCTGTGGGAGAACAACTATGTAATTAACCTACAGCACCACTACAGGGGAAATGATGCATTGCATGATGTCCCCCAACATCAATAGACTTCCCATGTAATGCAGGAATGTGCCAGGTCTTCCAGAGGGAGAGAAATACACTATTTTTACCTACTCTCCGATCTGGCTAACAGATGATCCTAAACAGATAACCCACATATATTAATAAGAAATCCCTAATAAGAGATCTCTAAACCAGGTAACCCCTTTAAAAGTGCAAATACAGTAATTTTTGTGTATGTAATATAATATCTACTTTGTACTATAAAACTATCGCCTACATACATAAATATAACTACTATAATACTGCCCCTATATACAAGAATATAACGACTATTATACTGCCCCTATATACAAGAATATAACTACTATAATACTGCCCCCTATATACAAGAATATAACTACTATAACACTGCCCCCTATATACAAGAATATAACTACTATAATACTTCTCATATATACAAGAATATAACTACTATAATACTGCCCCTATATACAAGAATATAACTACTATAATACTGCCCCCTATATACAAGAATATAACTACTATAATACTGCCCCCTATACAAGAATATAACTACTATAATACTGCTCCTATATACAAGAATATAACTACTATAATACTGCCCCCTATATACAAGAATATAACTACTATAATACTGCCCCTATGTACAAGAATATAACTACTATAATACTGCCCCCTATATACAAGAATATAACTACTATAATACTGCCCCTATATACAAGAATATAACTACTATCATATTGCTCCTATATACAAGAATATATCTACTATAATACTGCCCCTATATACAAGAATATAACTGCTATAATACTGCTCCTATATACAAGAATATAACTACTATAACACTGCCCCTATATACAAGAATATAACTACTATAATACTGCCTCCTATATACAAGAATATAACTACTATAACACTGCCCCTATATACAAGAATATAACTACTATAATACTGCTCCCTATATACAAGAATATAACTACTATAATACTGCCCCCTATATACAAGAATATAACTACTATAATACTGCCCCCTATACAAGAATATAACTACTATAATACTGCTCCTATATACAAGAATATAACTACTATAATACTGCCCCCTATATACAAGAATATAACTACTATAATACTGCCCCTATGTACAAGAATATAACTACTATAATACTGCCCCTATATACAAGAATATAACTACTATAATACTGCCCCTATATACAAGAATATAACTACTATAATACTGCCCCTATATACAAGAATATAACTGCTTTAATACTGCTCCTATATACAAGAATATAACTACTATAACACTGCCCCCTATATACAAGAATATAACTACTATAATACTGCCCCTATATACAAGAATATAACTACTATAATACTGCCCCTATATACAAGAATATAACTACTATAATACTGCCCCTATATACAAGAATATAACTACTATAATACTGCCTCCTATATACAAGAATATAACTACTATAACACTGCCCCTATATACAAGAATATAACTACTATAATACTGCCCCCTATGTACAAGAATATAACTACTATAATACTGCCCCCTATGTACAAGAATATAACTACTATAATACTGCCCCCTATGTACAAGAATATAACTACTATAATACTGCCCCCATATACAAGAATATAACTACTATAATACTGCCCCCTATATACAAGAATATAACTACTATAATACTGCCCCCTATATACAAGAATATAACTACTATAATACTGCCCCTATATACAAGAATATAACTACTATAATACTACCCCTATATACAAGAATATAACTACTATAATACTACCCCTATATAAAAGAATATAACTACTATAATACTGCCCCCTATGTACAAGAATATAACTACTATAATACTGCCCCCTATATACAAGAATATAACTACTATAATACTGCTCCCTATATACAAGAATATAACTACTATAATACTGCCCCCTATATACAAGAATATAACTACTATAATACTGCCCCCTATATACAAGAATATAACTACTATAATACTGCTCCTATATACAAGAATATAACTACTATAATACTACCCCCTATATACAAGAATATAACTACTATAATACTGCTCCTATATACAAGAATATAACTACTATAATACTGCCCCCTATATACAAGAATATAACTACTATAACACTGCCCCTATATACAAGAATATAACTACTATAATACTGCCCCTTATGTACAAGAATATAGCTACTATAATACTGCCCCCTATATACAAGAATATAACTACTATAATACTGCCCCTATATACAATATAACTGCTATAATACTGCCCCTATATATAAGAATATAACTACTATAACCCTGCTCCTATATACAAGAATATAGCTACTATAATACTGCTCCTATATACAAGAATATAAATACTATAATACTGCCCCTATATACAAGAATATAACTACTATAATACTGCCCCCTATATACAAGAATATAACTACTATAATACTGCCCCCTATATACAAGAATATAACTACTATAATACTGCCCCTATATACAATATAACTGCTATAATACTGCCCCTATATACAAGAATATAACTACTATAATACTGCCCCTATATACAAGAATATAACTACTATAATACTGCTCCTATATACAAGAATATAGCTACTATAATACTGCCCCCTATATACAAGAATATAACTACTATAATACTGCCTCCTATATACAAGAATATAACTACTATAATACTGCCCCCTATATACAAGAATATAACTACTATAATACTACTCCTATATACAAGAATATAGCTACTATAATACTGCCCCCTATATACAAGAATATAACTACTATAATACTGCCTCCTATATACAAGAATATAATGACTATAATACTGCCCCTATATACAAGAATATAACTACTATAATACTGCCCCTATATACAAGAATATAACTACTATAATACTGCCTCCTATATACAAGAATATAATGACTATAATACTGCCCCTATATACAAGAATAGAACTACTATAACACTGCCCCTATATACAAGAATATAACTACTATAATACTGCCCCTATATACAAGAATATAACTACTATAATACTGCCCCTATATACAAGAATATAACTACTATAATACTGCCCTCTATATACAAGAATATAACTACTATAATACTGCCCCCCATATACAAGAATATAACTACTATAATACTGCTCCCTATATAAAAGAATATAACAATTATAATACTGCTCCTATATACAAGAATATAACTACTATAATACTGCCCCTATATACAAGAATACAACTACTATAATACTGCCCCTATATACAAGAATATAACTACTATAATACTGCTCCCTATATACAAGAATACAACTACTATAATACTGCCCCTATATACAAGAATATAACTACTATAATACTGCTCCTATATACAAGAATATAACTACTATAATACTGCTCCTTATATACAAGAATATAACTACTATAATACTGCCCCTATATACAAGAATATAACTACTATAATACTGCCCCCTATATACAAGAATATAACTACTATAATACTGCCCCCTATATACAAGAATATAACTTCTATAATACTGCCCCTATATACAAGAATATAACTACTATAATACTGCTCCTATATACAAGAATATAACTACTATAATACTGCTCCTATATACAAGAATATAACTACTATAATACTGCCCCCTATGTACAAGAATATAACTACTATAATACTGCCCCCTATGTACAAGAATATAACTACTATAATACTGCCCCCTATATACAAGAATATAACTACTATAATACTGCCCCCTATATACAAGAATATAACTACTATAATACTGCCTCTATATACAAGAATATAACTACTATAATACTGCTCCATATATACAAGAATATAACTACTATAATACTGCCCCTATATACATGAATATAACTACTATAATACTGCCCACTATATACAAGAATATAACTACTATAATACTGTCCCCTATATACAAGAATATAACTACTATAATACTGCCTCATATATACAAGAATATAACTACTATAATACTGCTCCTATATACAAGAATATAACTACTATAATACTGCTCCTATGTACAAGAATATAACTACTATAATACTGCCCCCTATGTACAAGAATATAACTACTATAATACTGCCCCTATATACAAGAATATAACTACTATAATACTGCTCCATATATACAAGAATATAACTACTATAATACTGCTCCTATATACAAGAATATAACTACTATAATACTGCCCCTATATACAAGAATATAACTACTATAATACTGCCCCATATACAAGAATATAACTACTATAATACTGCTCCTATATACAAGAATATAACTACTATAAGGCATCATTTACACAAGCGTAATATATGCGCGTGTGACGCGCGTGCTTTTCACGCGTGTCGTACGCACCTATATTAGTCTATGGGGGCATGCAGACAGTCCGTGAGTTTTGCGCAGCGTTGGTCCGCTTCGTAAAAATCACCACGTTCTATATTTCGCCGTTTTTCGCGCATCACGCACCCACGGAAACAACGCAGGTCGCACGGAAGCACTTCTGGAATTCTGCAGCGGCCGTTTTTTGCAGTTGATTCTATACATATTTAGGAAACTTAGTTCAGACGTTGCGGAAAATAACTGTGCGGAAATCAGGCTGCGGTGCAGAATTTTCCCTCCTCAGCAGATCATGACGTTGCGGAGAAGAAGCGGAATTTCACTGCGGATTTCAGCCTTTGCAATGCAAAACTGAAATCTGTGACAAGTCCGCTGTGATATCTGCAACGTCTGAATTACCTGTCAAATATGCAAATGTTGCTGCAGATTCGTTGCGTAATTGCCCCAAATCTGCACTAACATTTTAAGCAGAAAAATTCCGCCACGTCTGAACGTACCCTAACAAATATTGCGGAAGTTGTAATGTCGGCTATATTTGTTGTCACCCAGCTTTCCCAGAAGCAGAAAAAATTTGGCTGGAAAGAACTGTTAACAACCTATCAGAAGAGAACATCTTATATTCAGAATTTTGGGGTTTTGGGTGAAAATTCTCTTCTTTCCCCATGGGTCCTCGCAAGTGTCCGACACACAAGACGTTCTACACGTAACCTCAACCCCCGCGTCTCACAACTTCTGGTAGATACGAACAAAAATCCCGTCTGGAATGTTCAAAAATTAACACAAATTAAAACATCACCTGCACGGCGGAGCTTACGCCGTCACTCCGACCGCTGTCTGCACATAATTGGCGCCGTTGCCGTAATTATGGAAACAAATAGCGGGTGTACGTGAGAGCGCAGGAAATATTAGAGAACGATTACGGCACTGGCATGTTGAGGGGCTTAGGACGTCAATCACTTCTCTGCCAGAGGCACCATGGGTGGTGGAGGCAGGGGCGGCCATTGTGTCTACTCTGAACAGGAAACGCTTGTCAAGGCGAATGAGTGACGCCACAAACTGACACTCAGGTCCCGGTCGTTCCATAACTCCGTCCCCCACTTCAAAGGCTCAGTGGTAAAATCCACAAAACACATAGAAATCAATGAAAAGTGAAAGTTAAGCCACATACAGGGGCAAAAGGAGGATAAGAGCCCCCAGGCCATGTTCACACAGGGCGGATAGGCTGTCTAAAAAGCACACAGAGTATACGCACCGGCGCCGCAGGTAATTCCAGCTGAAAAAAACGCATTAAATTGTGGTGCAGTTTTTTGGCCGGAATGTCCGCTGCGGAAAACTGCACGTAAAAAGAAAAAAAAGTGACATACTTACCTAGTCATGCCAACACGTCCCTCTGCCGTCCAGTAGGACGGCCCCCTGGGATGATGTTTCATCCCATGTGACCGCTGCAGCCTGTGATTGGCTGCAGCGGTCACATGGGATGAAACATAATACCAAGTGACCGCCTGGACGAAGTGGCACAAAATTCTGGGTAAGTATAAGATTAGCATTTTTTTCTGAGTTGCGATTTTTGCAGAGGAAACGCCGCTTTTCGGTTGCAAAAATCGCAACATCTATTTGTTGCGGGTATAATAGGGAAAACCCGTAACAAAAAAGCAGCGATTACGCAAATACAATTGACAAGCTGCGGAGTGAAAGGTCAAATTCGGAAAAAAAATTTCACTTATCATTTACGCAGCGTGTGGCGGAGAATTGTTTAAACATCTTCCACTCTTCTGCTACTGTATCATGCTGCAGATTTTCCGCAACGATATCCGTTGCAGAAAATCTGCACTACACATAGTTCTTCGTGTGAACTTACCCCTATGATTAAAACAGGTGCCCCTTCCTTGAACCACTGCGCCTCCTTATTCTGGAACACTGCACGTGGCCCCCTCATAGTGTAGAATGGAAGGGTATCCCATTCCCCCTACTCCTATGATAATTTTTTAGTGCCCATTATGAGGTGGAGCCCTCCTCATATTCACACCTCCCCGGAGACAGATGGATGGAGCCAACTTGAGCTGAGGTCCTTTTCATAGTTCTCCGCTTTTGACAGTCCCTACTTGTTAGAAAGATCCCGTGACAATAAGCTGATCACAAAGTGTCTTCCTGCTGGAACCTCCAGCGATCGGCTCTAATCTGTGGGGAAACCTGGCAGCAAGTGTTCAGCTTCCCTGCAGCGCCACCACAGGAGAAATGAAGTATTACACAGTGTCCATTCATATCAATGTGTTGTCTGTGTAATACAGGACAGGACACGTCCTCCGGAGACAGAGACGCTCTATGTAACCGCTCTCCACTCTGCCAAGAGATGAGGATCCTGAATAGACACCCCCACCCCAAATTAACCCAGAATTCCCTAACAGGGTGTATGAAAACCGTTTTCCAGATTGGACAATCCCTTTAAAAGAACATTTTTCGTCCTTTTTTCTGAAGTAATTGAAAAATTCCATTTACCATTTATTAGGAAAAGCTGGGTAACAAGCAGTATGACCAGTGTGACAGCTCACACAGGGATTGTCACCCAACTTTACTAGACTCCTGAACGGCAAGTTGTGCAGAAACTGGAGAAGAGGTGGATGTTTTAAAGGGAAATGCTCCCTATTTTAATAGAAAAGGGGGCGGTAACAGAAACGCTGATGAAATATTCCACATTCCATATTGATTATGTAAATGTGTAGAATAATGAGGGTTATGAGCCTGCGGGCGATGCTTCTCCTCTTTACAAGTCTATGTAAAATATCATGAAATAACCAGGGCTTACGTCTGTCTCCGCGGGGGGAATGTTAATCCTTTCCGTCTACATGTATTGTCTTAAAACATAATTGATCAGGGAAATATTTTCAATAAAAAGATCAAAACTTTAACTTGTTATTTTAGATCCGATCCCTTACTGTAGATCATTGGTATCCGACCCGTGGCTCCCCAGTCGTCGCGCAACTACTCCCGGCATGCCCTAACATCCTGCAGGCTGTGTATGAAAAAAATCTCCTGTTTTCACATGAAAACCGTCAACAAGCAGGGTCACATCTAATCTTATTAAGCCGGTGGCAGTCAGGGCATGCAGGGAGCTGTAGTAGTGCAACACATTGGACAGTCACTGCTGTAGATTATCAAGGATTACAGTCCTGACTTTTTATATTGTGGTACTGTTTTAAAAAATCCTCCTGGTGTTACATGGAAACCGTCAACAAGCAGGGTAGCATCTAATCTTATGAAGCCTGTGGCAGTCAGGGCATGCAGGGAGTTGTAGCTGTGCAACAGATTGGAGAGTCACTGCTGTAGATTATCAATGATTATATTCCTCACTTTTTATTTTGTAGCATTGTGTTCTAAAAATTTGTAAGAATTCTTCTATTGTTACCTGGAAACTGTCAACAAGCAGGTAGCATCTGATCTTATTAAGCATTTGGCTGTCTGGGCATGAAGGGAATTGTAGTTGTGCAACACATTGGAGTGTCACTGCTGTGGAATATCAATGATTATAGTCCTCACTTTTTATATTGTAGTACTGTGTTAAAAAAAATCCTCCTGGTATTACATGGAAACCGTCAACAAGCAGGTAGCATCCATCCTTATTAAGCCTGCAGCTGACAGGGCATGCAGGGAGTTGTAGTTGTACAACAGATTAGAAAGTCACTGCTTTATCAATGATTACAGTCCTGACTTTTTAATATTGTAGAAGAGTTTTCAAAAATTCTGCTAGTGTTGCATGGAAACTGTCAACAAGCAGGTCAAATCTGATCTTATTGAGCCTGTGGCTGTTAGGGCATGCAGGGAGTTGTAGTTGTGCAACAGATTGGAGAGTCACTGCTGTAGATTATCAATGATTACAGTCCTGACTTTTTAATATTGTAGAATTGTACATGGAAACTGTCAACAAGCAGGTAGCCTCGGATGCTGAATTCTCACCTTCTGCTACAGGCAACCAGTGAATTTGGAGAGTCCAAAATTCTGCTCTGGTCTTCAGGCCTTTTTTTTATCCAAGGGAAAACCACATCTCCCCAACAAAATTTGGGGCAGGGATTTCCTGAAAATGGAATTGATTTAACGGGATTCAAAGAAGCTTTTACCTTTATATGGGATTTTAAGTGTTCGTGAAGCTGGAAACCAATCTGTAGCGCCTCTTCCTTTATATTAGTGATGATGCAGAGGTGTTTAGAGATGCGATCTGCAAAGAAAGAATAAAAGAAATTATGTCACATGTCAATGAAAAGAAACAAAACATAGCGGGGGCATTTATATATGAAGCTCCACCTCTGACTAACATTGATTATACAGTCCTCAAATGTAAAATCCCATCATCCATGTAATATATCTTCCTTACCATATTCTCAGTTTTAACCTGTGTGGTATAAATCTCATGTTCTCACCTGGAAACCATCAACAAGTAGGTCAGTGGTTTTTCACAAATCGGGAGAAATGTCTGCCCATGCGCGGCATCACCCTGCAATAACTGCTGCTCACTGCGCCGGCTTCTTTTTTAAAAAGCAGTTGTGTTTTTGAGACCGTTCCTTTAATACATGAATATCTGATGCTCAATAATTAACACATTAATATGCAAATGAAATAAATGAACACATGAATATGTAATCCTTTATGGCGTGTCAATAAGATGCATTTGTGGATTTTTAGGTGTTCAGAAGTCAATCAGACCCATGGTCCAGAAAAACACTATTATCTACTCAAAGAACTAAATATAGACACGTTATAGGAATTGTGGATCAATCAATAGCAGCATGTTGACGGTTTCCAAGTAACAGAAATGTAAAATAAGTGAAACAACAGAAAGCTAAAGAAGATATATTACAAAGATGCTGCATCCTGTCATGTCATCGGCTAACAGGTCCCACCCTATGGGTGCCAGCATCTGTATCACCCATGTGTGTGTATGTGTGACACCCCCCCCCCCCCCCCCACACCGTCTAGGAGGTTTACAAGTAAAAGTTCCAATCCTTGCTTTAACATCTCTACGTAACTGGTCCTGGGAAAGCCGCAGGAGAACTCCAGAAGGTGCATACTTGGCAACTTTTCAAAAGGGACATCAGAGAGAGATTCCAGAACAGTCCCCCAAACCAGACCCCCTAAATAAATATAGATCCCCTAAGTAAATACGGACCCAGACTAGACCCCCTAAGTAAATACAGACCCAGACTAGACCCCCTAAATAGACCCCAGACCAGACCCCTAAACTAATACAAACCCCAGACAAGACCCCCTAAACTAATACAGACCTCAGACCAGACCCCTAAACTACTAAAGACCCCATACTAGACCCCTTAAATACAGATTCCAGGTCAGACCGCCTAAAATAATATGGACCCCAGACCAGATGCCCTAAACAAATACAGACCCCAAAAATACAGACCCCTAAATAAATAAATACGTAGCCTCTACGTAAATACAGACAGACTTCACCCCCTAAACTAATACAATACAAAAATTTTTCTGGACATTGTGGGATAGTAGGCGACTCTAAGGGTATGTTCACACGCTCTGTTTTTAGATGTAATTCGGGGGTTTTACGCCTCGAATTAAGCCTGAAAAAAACGCCCCTATTACGCCTACGAACATCTGCCCATTGCTCTCAATGGGTTTTACAATGTTCTGTTCCCACGAGCCTTTATTTTACGCGTCGCTGTCAAAATACGACGCGTAAAATGACGGCTCGTCAAAAGAAGTGCAGGACACTTCTTGGGACGTTTTTGGAGGCGTTTTTCATTGACTCTATTGAAAAACAGCTCCAAAAACGTCCGTAAAAAAACGCCTGAAAATTTCGGCCGTAAAAAACGTCTGAAAATCAGGAGCTGTTTTCGCCTGAAAACAGCTCCGTATTGTCAGACGTTTTTGCTCACTGCGTGTGAACACACCCTAAGTTGTGCCTGTACGGGCGGCCATATTAGTTATCACCCAGCTTTCCCAGAATCAGATAAAACTGCTGGGAGAATTTTTTACTGAGGGCCTCAATTACTTTTTTCATTGCTCTTGAACCTTTTCCGTTCTGTCTATCCACAACAATAGACGTTTCGTGTGACTACTACTCCCGCCATTGTGCTGCGCCTCTCGTGTAGTGAACCTGTGGAGCACATGAAGCGTTGAGGGATCGGTCCTGGAGAATCCCCGTTTCGTTCTTGGAATCCCGAGCGTATTCTGAATTTTCCCAGTTGCGGCCGGTGTTTGATGAGGAGACGGCCCACGCTCACAAACCCACTGATATCCGCAAACAAATATTACTCTTCTGTCGCAGGGACTTATTGAGGCCACCCAATGCCTGCCCGACATGCCCGGGCGCACCACCAGCGAAGGCCCCGGCAATGCCTGGAGTAATATATTTATAAAACGTCAGGCACATTCCCTGTAACTTCCTCGCTTAATCCCTGCAAACAATTCAACGCGGCCTCCTGTGACTCATGTCGATGCAAACAAAACCCAACATTTCCTCTTCTGTCCACACTTGCGGTGGCGGCAGCGCCATTCAGGGCAAGTCATCGTCTGCGAACACAAAAAAAATCCTCATCCGGTTTGTGACCTTAAATGTGACAGTGGAGTCAATGGGAAAGCACAAGGAAGAATAAATCCTATATAAATATATCCTATAGGGACAGGAAGGCTGCTCTCCGATCATTACCAAATAGGACCGGCGGGGGCTGTCATGTGGCCGTCAGCACATCACCTCCCTCATGCTTGCCAATAGTCCCGCCTCTTATGCAAACTGAACCGCAAAATGATGGGGTTTATGCAAATTTGCATTCAAATTGCCGGTTTAGTGGGCGGAGCTTACAAAAATCTTGACATTTTGGGGTTCAAATGTTGGTAAGCATGCTCTCTACATTCAGCCGACCGGGTAACGCAGCCACAAACGTCACATTTTCTCAATGCCAAGAAGAGCAGGCGTATGGATTTGTTTTTTCAGCAGCTGTAAAGGAAGCGTTTTGGATAACGAGTACTGTATATATATATATTCGAGAAGCGCTGTAATTGCAATTATCTTATATCTCCAAGCAAGTGTTGTCATTTTTTCTTACAGATATTACGGCTACATAAGCCCAATTATAAACAGGATTATAAGGAAGTGCCCTCTAGTGGTGGCGGCAGGCAAACAGATTTTAGAAATTCTATGCAGAATTTCCTGCTGTCATTTTTCATTACAATGAAAATAATATACAGGATAAGGCCTCATGCACACGGCCGTGCCTGTAGTCCCGGCCCGCGATTGCGAGCATGGCCGGCAGCCGACAACCGCATTTTGGGAGCCCCGCTCCCATACAAAAAAAAAAAATCGAAAAGTAGGACATGCTCCATAATTTCCGGCACAGTTCTACAGCACAGACACCTATCCGTAGCAATAGAACCGGGCGGGTCCGTAATTGCGGACCGTATTGCGGCCCGCAGTTAGAGATTATTTTACGGTCGTGTGCATGGGGCCTAGGTTTGTAGCATTGCCTGGCCTGTGTGATCTGCTTTGTCATTTACTTGTCTATATTGACTTTAAGGCTATGTTCACCCAGGGAGGATACGCTGTGTAAAAGAACGCAACGTATCTCCCGTGCGCCGCAGGGAATTCCGGCCAAAAAAACTCACCAAATTGTGGTGCAGTTTTCCAGCCGGAATATCTGCTGTGGAAAACTGCACAGGAAAAAAATGCTTACCATGGCGACGCGTCCCTCCGACGTCCTGACGTCCGACGCTCTGCAGCCCAGGGATGACGTTTCATCCCATGTGACCGATGCAGCCTGTGATTGGTTGCAGCGTCACATTGGATGAAATTTCATCCCAGGAGGCCGGCATGGAGGAAGAAACACAGAATTCTGGGCAAGTATAAGATATTTTTGCGGCGGAGTCGCTACGTTTCCATCTGCAAAAAACGCAACTTCTGCTATTTGTTGCAGGTTTTACCTTCCTATTGAATTCAATGGGGAAAACCCGCAACAAATAAGCAGCGATTCCGCAAATACAATTGACATGCTGCGGTATAAAATTCCCGCACTGCAGGTAAATTTCTGAGCGTTTTTTCCGCTTAGTATTTACGCAGCGTGTGGATGAGATTTGTTTTATTTCATCCACTTTTGTGGCTACTGTATTATGCTGCGGATTTTCTGCAACAAAATACATTGCGGAAAATCCGCAGTATTCATGAAACGTGTGAACTGACCCTAATGGCGCAGTAGCGAGATAATAATGTGAGAAATGGTGGTGCTGGGATAGACTTACATGACGGATATGAGAGTGTTGAATGGGCCATGGAAGGGAATTCCAGAGGAGGGAAGAAGCACAGGAGAAGATGGGGATGTCTCACCCTCAGGACTTCTCCTGTGCCGCTCCCCTCCTATGAAATCTCCTTCCACAGGTGACAGTACAGGAGAAAGGAATGTGAAGAGAAATCTTACATTTGGCAGGTACCTGAAGATTAGGGTAAAGTATTTGCATGTTAGTATTAGGCCGGGTTCCCAAGTAGCGTAAACGCTACGGAATTTCCGCCAAGCCAAGTGTTGCAACTTTTGCGGTGTATTCAAAGCGATTACACCGTGAAAATCGCAACTCCGGAAAAAAATAAATCATACTTACCCAGAACTCCCTCCTTCTTCCGGCAGTCCGGCCTCCTGGGATGACGTTTTATCCCATGTGGCGCTGCAGCCAATCTCAGGCTGCAGCATCACATGGCCTGCAACGTCATCCAGGGAGGCCGGAGCGGACGTCAGAGGAGGGAGGGGGGGGGGGGGGAGTATGGACGGCTTTCTTCCGCAGCGGATATTCAGTTCGAAAAACCACACCACAACGTGGTGTGATTTTTCGGACGGAACGTACTGCGGGTTCCAGGTCGGACGCACTGAATGATTTTTGCGCAGCGTATACACCCCGTGGGAACCCGGACTTGGAAAATCCTCAACAAACTTGTGACGTCTGAACATTTCCTATCTGGATTCCACACCGAAAATCCGGGACAATTTTCAGTACATAACTTGTGGATGGATTTCTCAAAACTTCATTTATGAGTAGCGGAAAAAATCAGCATGGTCCTAAAGCCTACCTATCATTATTTTTTCATGCGTCGATCAATAGTACATTGTACATGAATTCAGAAAGCTTTGTAATATATCTTATTAGGGGAAAGTATCATCCTCCCCACCTTCCAGCAGCCTGTAGTTCCCCTTTCCCTGTATGCAGGTTCTCTGTAAATGTAAATAGAAGAGAGGGAAGAGGGGGATGCAGCTGTAGTTTCTCTTCCTCAGTTTGTGCTGAGACTGCATGCTGTGAGAGGGGAAGAGGAGCAGCAGATATCTGATTGACTCAGAACACAGCACAGCTGACATCACACCAGGAAGCAAAGAGAGAAGATCAGATGAACATTTCCGGCTGCACTATTATTATTATTATGTAACTATAAACATGTGAATAAGACGACTCCACAAATGGTTTGACATATCAGTTGGTGTCCATATATGCGGCAGAGGGACCATTGGGCTTAAGCGCGACCGTAATCTTGGCAGCCCCTTATAGTTAGGAACCTGTGGTCACCTGCCAGATGAATCAGCAAGGGTCCAGGTACATAGATCCCCTCAGATAACATCTTCTCACATAGGGCTGCAAAATGTCACCCCTCAGACTTTATCTCGGAGTACCCCTATAAGGGTCGGTTCACACAGCGATATTTGTCTGGCGAAAAAAAATCGGCCTCAAAATTTCTTCAGGAATTTTGAGGCAGATTTTGCAATGCCAGCATTTTTTTTGCTGCGTTTTTTGTTGTTGTTGCTTTAATAAATCTGATGCAAAAACCGCTGTAAAAAAATGCTCTAAATGAGCACCGCTGGTTTTTCTGCCTCCCATTGATTTCAATGGGAGATCACAGACAAAAAACACTCAGAGAAAGAGAATGCCGTTTTTTTTTTTACGAGCGGCCAAAAGCCACCCGGGGAAAAAAATGCCTCTGCTTCCCATTGAATGGGGGGGGGGGCCATTTGGGGCGATTCTTGGCACTGATTCCGATGCAGTTTCAGAGTCAAAGTCAGCACCAAAAAATGCTGTGTGAATTAACCCCTATGAAAATAGACTGACTCTGCCTATACCTGCAGCTCAGAAGCCTTAAAAAAAAAAAAAAAAAGGACTTGTGCACTCTTGACAGTGCCAATCATACACAATACAAGGTATCACTGACTAATTCCCACAATTATTATTACACATTGGGTGTCCACTAATTCGCTACTTAGAATACTTCATCTCAAGCGAGGAGACTTGGCTGAATCCTACATTCTTAGCTGAATAGACACAGGTAATCCTGCCAGGATGTTCTCTCTACTTCAGTCATTTTTACAGAAAATCTTTTGGACAGGATATAATTTACTGATACAAAATAGAAACAATGTAACGTCTTCAGATACAAAAGTAACAAAGCTGCAAATATTTCTCAGGGCTTAAAGTTGGATGCTTGATTCTTGCAAATTTTTGAAAAACAGAAACTTGTTGAAAACCGGCGCCGTAGAAAAAGTTATGATCCTTCTATCCGAGTAGTTGACGTTTCTTCTAATTTACGTTATTGAACCAGAAACGAAACTAAAGTGGATGATTTCAGGTTCTGGAGCTATAGACCTGTATACTAATCATCATCATGACCAAAAAAAGCCCAATGCGGAGTTCTGCCCTTAGACCCTACCTTCTCAGCTTGGGATCTCTTGCCTTTACCAATGTTTTGGGCGCTAATCGGGGTCAGTACAAATGCACAGAATCTACTGGAGACAACAATCTGAGAAGGTGAACGCAAGGCCCAATTCCCCTCAACCAAAAACAAAAAGTGGCACCTTAACCTCAAGGTCCTATTTAGAAAACGAGCGCCGATCAACGAGGCAGCTCGTTGATCGGAGCTCATTTGCTCCATTCACAAGGAGCAATTCTTGGGTATGTATGGGGACGAGCGACCGGTACTAGATTTTTTGCCCCCATACATTTCCGTCACGCCGGCAGCACATCTCATCAAACCAAAAGCCTTTTTACCTTTAGCCATCACCAAACTCTGGACTGGAGATGAGAACTAATCCCAGCTCACCAAAAACTATGTGAAGGCCCTATTACACTGACCAGTGCAACGAGTGCCAATCAATGAGACATCGTTGATCGGTGCTCGCTTGCTCCTGTAACACGGAGCTATGAATGGAGACGAGCGGTCATTACTCTGATCGCTCATCCCCATACATTATTATCATGTCAGCAGCGCGTCTCCCTGTTTACACACCAGGATGTGCTGCCGACAACGATAATATTTTACTTTATTAAAACGATACGATCAGCAGATGATTGAGCGTTTGCTCGTTCATCTGCTGATCGCTGACATGTTTACACAGGGCAATTATCAGCAACGAGCGTTATATGAACTAATGATCTGCCCGATAATCGCCCAGTGTAAAACCCCCTTTACAGGAAACAGTTCCTACTGATAATGGGAGATCAAGGCAGTTGCCTACTGGCCTCCATGATACAATTGATCTATTTGATCCAATCATTGACTGACTTATATTCTGTGAAAAAAGTGTTGCTAATATCTAGAATGGAAGGGATTTGTAAGGCCAAAATAGCAATAGTGAAGTTTGATCTGGTCTTGACCTTGTGGAAAGTCAAGACCTGGCACAATATGGCGGAAAACCGTGCCGGAGGTCCTATCATCTCAATCCAACTACATGTTTATGTTTACCCAGAAGATGAACAACCTAGGCAATGCTTCAACAAAAGGCTTTGAGGGCTTCCAGAGGTGGCCTATGCTAAAGATCTGTAATACCCACTTCAATTACATATAAAGGGGTTGTCTAGTTTAGAAAATCCCCTCTCATAACCCTTTTAGGAAATTCTAAGGTAATAGAGGGGTTTCCTCGGTTTATGACCCTCATGTCTTGGCCAGAATGGCGAATGTCTACAAAGATTGTCTCTCTCTTTGGAGGACTTGTCCTGTCCTGAATCACACAGACAACACAATGATATGAATGGACACTGTAATTCTTCATTTCTCCTGTGGTGTCGCTGCAGGGAAACTGATCACTTACTGCCAGGTTTCCCCACAGATTACAGTCGATCACTAGGGTTCCAACAGGAGGACACTTTATGATCAGCTTAATGTTAAGAGACCATTCTAACAACTAGAGGCTGTCCAAAGAGGAAACCCCCTTTAAGGAACTAACATTTCTATACATTTATGTATCTGGTGATAGGTAAAATTGGAACAGCCTTCAACATTGTGTTATAATAGTCTCCACCACTCTTTCACACCATTCGGAAGTTCATGGAGAGCAACTGGAAAATCTGGCTCCTTTTCAAATGACTATTTCGTAAGGACTATTGTGTCAGAGGTCCTCTGTGTCAATGTGTTAAAACATTCTACAACTAAAAGCTTCCACACCGGGAAATACAGGAAGGAGCCATCTCGACTTGACTGAAAGGAGCGTCGGACACCTGCACTCAACACTCACTTTCTCTTTATTTCCCAGCCTCAAGGATTAAGGAGGTGACAAGAACCAACAGCGGCCCTCAGGGGCTCTGCGGTGTAGAACCTGGTTCTTCTGTCAATCAATGTCCTCTGCCACCGGCACTTCATGCAAATGAGAGAGGGAATTGCTACAGAAGTTACAAATGTTGTGTCTTGATACATTTATACACAGCACAATTCCTTTGTTTCATTGTCCAATAATCCAGAACTTCTGATACTTCAGCATTTGTTTCAAGCACAGAACTGCAGGATAATCTGGAATTCAACAATGCTAAAAGCAGAAGACTAAGGCCCCATGCACACGTGCCAGGAATCACGATCTGCGATTACGGACACGGCCAGCTGCGGACAGTCATCCGTAATAGCGGATTGTGCTTGAATTATAAAGTAGGGGAGCACGGTCCGTAAAATAAAAAAATAGGACATGTCCTATTTTTTACAGAAGATTTCTACGGCATGGAAACCTTCCCATAAATATACGGGAAGGTGTCCGTCAGCCAAAGAAATGAATGGGTCCGTAATTATGGTCCGTAATTACGGACGAAAT
>NC_134691.1:337442914-337496575 GCF_050947455.1 Rhinoderma darwinii
TATAAATTTCCCCTCTATATTGCTTTCATTCCTGTGAAACGTCTAAAGGGTTAAAACACTTTCTGAATGCTGTTTTGAATACTTTGAGGGGTGCAGTTTTTAAAATGGGGTGACTTTTTGGGGGTTTCTAATATATAAGGCCCTCAAAGCCACTTCAGAACTGAACTGGCCCCTGTAAAAATAGCCTTTTGAAATTTTCTTGAAAATGTGAGAAATTGCTGCTAAAGTTCTAAGCCTTGTAACGTCCTAGAAAAATAAAAGGATGTTCAAAAAACGATGCCAAACTAAAGTAGACACATGGGGGATGTTAATTAGCAACAATTTTGTGTGTTATAACTGCCTGTCTTACAAGCAGATACATTTAAATTGATAAAAATGCTATTTTTTGCAATTTTTCACTATATTTTGGTGTTTTTCACAATTAAATACTGAATGTATCGGGCAAATTTTGCCAGTAACATAAAGTCCAATGTGTCACGAGAAAACAATCTCAGAATCGCTTGGATAGGTACAAGCATTCCGACGTTATTACCACATAAAGTGAAACATGTCAGATTTGAAAAATGAGGCTTGGTCAGGAAGGTCAAAAGTGGCTAAAGAGGGAAGGGGTTAAACTTTTTACTTTCTTTCACTTCTCTATGGGGGCTGCCTTTTTTTTTCATCTCTGTGTCGATTAATGACACATACCGAGATGGAATATGGCAAATACAACACCATAGAGAATGCGAATGGGAGCCGTTCCATTCTCAGAAGCGTGCGCCGTCTGTATGGGAACGGCGCATGCCACACAGATCAAAGGGAAGCTCATTCGTAGAGCGAAATCCGGCAGCATTTTCATGTGGACCGGAAGCCGCTGCCGGACAGTAAGATGACGACTTCCGGCCATATGTTCAAGGAAGCGAAGATGCAAGGAATAGGAGCGGAGGCGGCAGCAGCAGGTAATTTATGTTCGTGTATGTTCGTGTTATACTGTCTGCTGAGCACTGTATCTAATCCTCCTACACTGTGCAGTCGCTCAGAAAATGGCGGCACACAGTGTAGGAGGTTTGAAGATTCAACCCCCTCCTTCTCCTGGCACTAGCCAGAAGAAGGGAGGGGGGATTGTGTGAGGACACTAGAGAGAGTGTGGCTACCCCAAATTTGAAGCATAAAGCAATGAGGTTGCTTTACCACAGTGACCATGCTGCAATTTTTCGATTGACCCCTTCACTGCCCCAGACCTCCCTGGAAGGTTTCGATTAACCCCTTCACTGCCCCCAGACCCCCAGGTTGGTTTCGATTAACCCCTTCACAGCCCCAGACCCCCAGGACGGTTTCGATTAACCCCCTTCACTGCCCGAGACCACCAGGAAGGTTCCTATTAACCCCTTCACTGCCCTAGACCCCCCCTCCCCCAGGAAGATTTATATTAACTCCTTCACTGCCCTAGACCACTATGGATATTACCCATCGCCGCAGGGAAAATTAAGACTCTCCGGATGTCCAGAGAAATAACTGCAGAAGTTTATTTTGAGATGCGGCCTACAGTCTCGGGGCGTTCTATGTGGAAAACAAACAAATTGTAATATACTAAGGGCTTATTCAGACGAACGGGATATACGTCCGTGCAACGCGCGTGATTTTCACACGCGTTGCACGGACCTATATTAGTCTATGGGGCCGTGCAGACATGTACTGGATTTTTACACAGCGTGAGTCCGCTGAAAAAAAGTCACGACATGTCCGTTCTTTGAGCGTTTTTCGCGCATCACGCACCCATTGAAGTCAGTGGGTGCGTGGAAACCGCGCATGCCACACGGAAGCACTTTTGTGCCAACTCCGTGATTCGCGCAACAGCTGTCAAACTCGAATGTAAACAGAAAAGCACCACGTGCTACAAACATACAAACATCCAAACGGAGTGTCATAATGATGGCGGCTGCGAGAAAATCACGCAGCCGCGCATCATATGCTGATGACACACGGAGCTGTTAAGTGCCTTTTGCGCAGGCAAAACGCCGTGTTTTTTGTGTGCGCAAAACGCACACGCTCGTGTGAATCCAGCCTAAGGCTATGTTCACACGCTTAACCAAAAATGTCTGAAGATACGGAGCTCTTCAGGGGAAAACAGCTCCTGATTTTCAGAAGTTTTTTTTAATCAACTCACGTTTTTCGCAGCGTTTTTTACGGCCGTTTTTGGATCTCTTTTTCTATAAAGTCAATGAAAAACGGATCCAAAAACGTCTCAAGAAGTGACATGCACTTCTTTTTACAGGGTGTTTTTTTACGCGCCGTTTTTTCAAAATGGCCACGTAAGAAAACGCCCCGTCAGAACAGAACGCCGTTTTTCCAATTAAAATCAATGGGCAGATGTGTAGAGGCGTTCTGCTTCCGACTTTGGCCGTTTTTGGCCTGAAAAATGACCGAAAATAAGCCGTGTGAACATACCCGAAGTGTCGGCCCCTCCCTCGTACTTCTTTTCAGTAAGGGGCCAATTAAAAATGGTAAAGCAGAAAATATGACGCACATAAAATGTCGCCTTTATTTCATCCAATGGGGCTACGTATTTATCACTTTTAGGCTGGGTTCACACGACCTATTTTTAGACGTATACGAGGCGTTTTTTGCCTCGTTTTACGTCTGAAAATACGTCTCAAATACGTTGTCAAACATCTGCCCATTACTTTCTATGGGTATAACGCTGTATTGTTCCCACGACGCGTAATTTTACGCGTCGTACGGCAATTACGACCCGTAAAATTACGCCTCGTAAAAAGAAGTGCAGGACACTTCTTTGGACGTTTTTGGAGTCGTTTTCTCATAGACTCCAATGAAAACAGCTCCAAAAACGGACGTAAAAAACGCTGCAAAAACGGCGCGAAAAATGCGAGTTGCTCAAAAAACGTCTGAAAATCAGGGGCTGGTTTCCCTTGAAAACAGCTCTGTATTTTCAGACGTTTTTGGTCACTACGTGTGCACATACCCTTAAGGGACGTGACCTCTGCCGTGTGACGCCCGGTGTAAAGGTTTCTGACCTCTGGACGCACAGTGACATTTTTGATCACTTCTGGTCACACCAATTTTTCTTTATTCTCCCCATAAAATTAAATGCAACGTTCCACTACAATCACATCAATGCTGCGCGACAAAATCCCATCGTCCGCTCCCTCTTCTGCGGTCAGGTTAGGCCTGATTCACATAGTGGTTTTTTTCCTTCCTTCAGTGTTCGAAGTCCCCGGTCAGCGCACTACTTGAAGCAAGTCATATATGGACTGTAATGTCAGGGACTTCTCCAGTCCCGGTGTTCCCAGCCAGAGCACTATCTGATGCATTGCCTAGGGACGCCAGCCCTGGGGAAGCTCCCCGGGGAATATATATGTATACCTCTGATAGATGGCATACAGTGGCATCTGTCCAGCAGGAGACTATTTCACTGCTGGTGTTTTTTTTTAAAATGCGGATAAAAGGTTGTCAAAGCCCCGCCCCTGCTTAATTCAGTCACTGAAAAGTAATATGATCTTGTTAGTTTATGTTTCTGCATAAAATAGAATTCGTTTTCTGGGACATTTTAGATAATATCCCAAGTCCTGACATCAATCAAAGGGCAGGAAACAGAAGCCATATATGGTCATGGTATTACAGATAACTGGGGGTCATGACATCACCCAAAGGGTGGGAAACAGAAGCCATATATGGTCATGGCATTACAGATAACTGGGGGTCATGACATCACACAAAGGGTGGGAAACAGAAGCCATATATGGTCATGACATCACCCAAAGAGCAGGAATAAGAAGCCATATATGGTCATGGTATTACAGATAACTGGGGGTCATGACATCACACAAAGAGCGGGAATAAGAAGCCATATATGTTCATGGTATTACAGATAACTGGGGATAACAAGTATTAATATAGGCCACTATAAACATGGCTCCATCCAAAACATGGAACCTGGTGGTCTTCAGCCTGTGTGCCTCCAGCGGTCCTGAAACGACAAGGGTTGGTCCTTGAAATAGTGTATCGACTATTACAGTCTGAATAATGACTAGTATAAGAAAAAAAGGAGGGCCTACCTGACTGCACTTATCTCCACGGTATTTATAGGCGCCTCTATCGTTACAATGGACTAAAGGAGAATTCTACCTTAATCCGGATCAAGGAGGGAGCAAACTAGAAGTCACCTGCTATCCCGATATAATGTCCCGGCATCTTCCAGCAGTTTGTAAAGGACATATTCCGGGATATGTTCTGGATGTCTATTACCTTGTACTTCCATGTCTTCTGAGAATCCCACGAATCAAGATGCAGAAACGCAGCAGGGACCTCCCTTCTAGGACTGCGTCATCTCCAGAGGACCTCCGCTTGTGTCTGGATAGTGTTCAGCATTCTGAACTAGCCATAGCCTGCCCGACTCCAGACAATTACTACATACTCCGGCCTCACGCAGACAATCGTAAGGGTTTTTACTGTCTGCAAATACAGATTCGATCGCTGCGGATACACATCCGTACCCGTCCCCAATTGCGAAGCGCCCATAGACTTCTATGGACCCTAGACTGTCTGCCCATATATGGTATGTCCCACAATCGCATCACAGGGACTCCCTGTGAAGTGAGACATCCCCCCCCCCTGAATGCTGCGGTGGTGGTCAGCTTTGATGGCAGCATTCCGGGGAATAGTGGCAGACATGAGAGGTTTCTCTGATCTCCGCCGTTATAGAGCAGGGCTGCGGCTGTGTAATACAACCATTGCCCCGCTCATGACATTAAGTGTGCGCGCGGCCAGTATGAGGTGATGCGGCCGGCGCTGCACTAAGGAGCGGCGGTTCAGGCACTGACGACAGAACAGGGGGGTGTTTTTCAGTGCGCCCGCCATGTTCGGTCTTCAGTGCCGACGCTCATTAGTGCAGCGCTGGCCGCATCACATCATGCTGACCGCGCGCGCACTTGTCAGGACTCAGGAGCGCGGCAATGACTGTATCACACATGTATCACACAGCCGCTGCCCCGCTCTCATACATTCATGTGTTACTATACTGAGATGCGGCCGCACAGCTTCGTATCGAAATACATGAAATAACGGTATCGAAACAGTATCGAAGTTTCGATGCATCCCTACCGCGAACCCACATGGGTCAAATCAATAGGAATGTCCACATCAAAGAGGTTCTGCAGCAGCTGGGGCAGTGTATATGTAATCACATGACACATCCCCTGGTAAGAACAGATCCTATTTTTTGTGTAAGAAAAAGTTGAACAATTTTGCAATATACCTTTCTGCAACAATTCCTCACGGTTTTCAAGAACTCTGCTTGCTGTAATGCAAAGGGAACCTTCATTGTTTACTTCCAAGAAGATAAAAATCCATACTGCTCATGTGATGGACACGCAACTTGTTACAAGACAGAGCTCTAATAATCGTACTGTAACGAGCCGTGCAGCTGTGTGTCCAATGACCGGGACAAGTTTTTATTTCTGTAAGTAAACAATAAAGGTTCCCATTGACAGCAAGCAGAGATCATGAAAACCTGTGGGAAACTGATACAGAAAGTATAATAAAAATGTTTATAAATTCCTCAGCGTTTCAAGATCCCTGCTTGCAGTTAACGAATTGGAATAGTCATTTACTTCCAGGGGATAAAAATGTATTCTGGTCGTGTGATGGCCGCACAGCTGCATGGCTCGTGACAGTAGTTATTAGAGCTCCGTCTTGTAATGATCCGAGCACTTGTGTCCAGAACAGTTTTTATTTTTTTTTATACCCTGGAAGTAACCAATGAAGGTTCCCATTCATTGACTGCAAGCAGAGATATTTTAAAATTGAGGAACGTTGGACAACTTTTCATTACAATGATTAAACTTTTTGGCCGACATGGAAATACCCGTGTTTCAGTTCATCGTTTTTAAGATCTTTGCTTGCTGTGAGTGAATGGAAACTCTAGAACATTGAGTTACAGGCTTGAACATGTAAATAGCCATCTTTATTCTGTAATATGGAGATACGCGGCGTCCATCTTTTCCCACTGTCCGGTATCAGCCGCATTATGTTCACAAATTTAAGAAAAAAAGATAAAAGTTCGGAAATTTGAACAAAAAAATAAAATAAAAAATATATATAATAATTGACAGAAATGGTCTTGAAGTGATGACGCACCATCAGGTTTTATTACAAACATCATGATACTGTTAACAAGACTTTCACTTTATAAACGCTGCAAATCGAAAACAGTAAAGTGGCGGAAAAACGGAAAGAAAGCGACAAAAACTTTATCGACATATCAATTTAAGAACAAAAACCAAACAAACTTAATAATGAACTTGTGGCAGAACAGGAACAAAAAAGTGACTTTTACTAAAGTTCTCTGTTGACCAAGCGACGGATCCAAATTGGCGCCAAACCCAGGAAACCCCTGACCCTCGGCTTCCCGTAGAACTACAAGTCACAAGCAAAACTTTCCAGACGACGGGGCTTTTAGTCCCACACCAACCGGAGACACAGATTTCCTAGTCTGGATTTAGTCTTCACATTACGCAGAGTAATGCGGCTTATATTGTCTTATACTCCAGTCACATCCAGAGCTGCGTTTACAATTCCACTGGTTTGAAGGCTGGAATGATTGCATTTTCCTGTGCCCCCTTGTTGATCAATATTACCCTGCAGTAGTGCATCGTAGGAAATGTAGTTTGAAGCAGAAGCGGAAAAGTCATTTGTACTTAAGAATAGCTGCATCTCCCAGAATGCAACACAGCAGAGTGCAATATATTATAGCAATAGTTTGCAACCTGTTGTGAAACTATAAGTTCCAACATGCTATCGAGCATACTGAGAGTTTCAGTGTCCGGCGACCTGTAATGAAACTATACTTCAAGAATTCGAGTTAGGGATGTGTCTTTTTGAATGCAGCTTTGGAAGGGACTGGAGGATAAGTCATGAAATAAAGGACTTGCAAGGAAACTCAGCACCGCGTGTAGATACAAACCTCATGAACCATCAATGGGATTTTCTTTCAACCCCCAGATGCTGCAATCACAGCTGACGAGCGCTTTCTGGCAAACGTGGCGACGTTGAAGATGGGGGAATGTGTATTCCTGAGAACAAATACACATGGCGTGGGGGCTGTGGGGTAGTGGCCTTAACCTGGGGGTCTACAGCTGGAAAACTCCAGGCTAAAGACCACCACCACCGGGCAACAGTGAGGGTGGGGGAGGGGACGCATGGTGGACTGCTCCAAATTGCAGCAAACACACTCAAAGCCTAGGCACGGTGGCGAAGAACAGTTTCAACAGCCGGTGGTCAACATCATTTTTTTGGGAGGAGACTGGACAGCAGCAGCAGCGGTTAAAAAATAAAACCTTATATAATAATTCAACACAAAAGCATCCGGCTTATTAGGAGAAAAAAATCGCTCAATAAATAAATCCCCCAGGAATTTTCCTTGATAAAACAATATAAAAGGCGCCGCTGATCTTTCCATTGCAACCTTAATTTTTTTTTAAAGGGGAGCTCCATTTTCTGCAGACACGGGCAGTGGCTATTCGCTCACTTGCTCCTTAGTAACAGACTACAAACGGCCGCAATTTTATTTGTTGCTACGGATAAACTTATAGAATAATTCCGGGCAAAACAGATCCAGTTCTACCTAGTGCTGGGCCTGAGGGGGCGGAGCCTGACACAATGAACATTAATGTTGGATAGTAACCAGGGAAACATTGAAATTATCATGAATTTCAAACAGACAAGTGAAGGAATTTTATTATATTAGATATTTAAAATAGTAAATCCTTCGCTTTTTTACTGCTCTGTAATTACATGGGATTTTATTCTCCGTTCACATACAAAGCTGAATTCAGAATTCTGCTGGTTTCCGGTTTGACAGCAGTGCATTGTGGGGGGCCTCAGATGACTAGCTGTTTGGTCACATCTGACAGTAGGTGGAGCTAAACGGTTTCCAAAGCCAACCTGTAGAACTTTGACAGCAGCTTTGGATGTGAATGGAGAAAAAAAACAAAAAACAGAAATAACTCCAAATCAGTACAAAACTCACAAAGTATTTACACGTTTACTCATCTTTTAGACTGACATTTTACGAAAAGTAGAAATACCATTTAATGTTTCGCTGAGTATTATCCAGCATGAGATTTTCACCTAATCTTTTTTTTAAATACGTGTGAGACAATGGAGCTGCCCTTAAAGTGAATGTCCGCCATTTATCACGTCGTGATCCAAATCCCCTGATACAACTCTATCTTCCTGAAGCCACCACTAGGGGGAGCTTAGGAGCTTGATAACAAAACAGCTCCCTCTAGTGGTGGCTGGAGGAAGACAATGTCAACATCATGCAACATTTTCTGATACAGAGCTCCAAATCCGCATAGACAAACGGAGCTCCGCTGTCTTTAAAAGATATATTAAGAAATTGTCACAGAATTTTGAACTTATTTAAAATTAAAAAAAATATATATATGGTTTTCAATGGAGGACATTCCATATGAAAGGGGTATTCCAGGATCAGAAAACGATGACTTACTATAAAGATAGTGCCACCGTTGTCAACAGGTTGTGTGTGGTATTGCAGCTCAGCCCCATTCACTTAAACAGAGCTAAACTGTAATACCAGACACAAACTGAGGACAGGTGTGGCACTGTTTCTGGAAAAAAGCAAACCGGTTATTCTAATCATGGACCCCTTTAAGGCTGGGGCTATATGGAGAATTTTTATAGCATGACTTTCCAATTTTGTGCCGTCCACATAAGCGCTCTGTGCTGCATGCGACATTCCTCCTATTGGAAAATTGCGCCAAATTGTCTCCATGTCGCCTCACCGTAAAACTCTGACTACGAGGAGGCGGCAAAAAATACATCATATACGCGAGACACTGTAAAAAAAACAAAAACACACAAAACCATAATGTAAAATTGACACCAGTCATGACCAAACCGTATAAGAAAAAAAAAATGATGGGCGGCAACAAATTGCCCCAAAATTGCAGATATGAGAAGAAAAAAGGAGGATATGCAAAAACCTAATAGTGCTGCAACAACATGCGGCCGCAGCCAGGACTGGGGGGGTCAGAGCCGAGCGTCATGACATTTCTTTATATATAAAGTTTTGTTCCGTTTCGTTAGACGATAAAAAGATAAACCGGTTTGTAAATGATTATTTTTTTTGTCCGTAGTAGAAAATTTTTTGTTATTTTTTTTTTCGTTTTTCTCTTTTTAAAATCGAACGCTTGTAAAGGCACTTCATTCTGTAGGGAAGAAAAATTAACCCCGGAGAGACAGGTCAACTGCCCCGAAGCATGGGGGAGGGGGTAAATGTCTGCATAGTGTGTGTGGGGGGGGCGGGGGTAATAGGGTGGGCAAAGAAAACACATTGCCAACATTAACCAAGCGTGGGGGGGGGGGGGGGGGGGTGTTACATCCGTTTGTAAATTCGAAACATTTGGTGTTTTTTTTATTTTTCAATCCTTTATAAAAGCCTGAAAATTTCTTATTAATTGTATGAAAATTAGTGAAAAGCGATTTCTAAAAATATTTTGCTTTTTTTTTTCTATTTCCCAGTCCGTTGTTGAACAACCTCAACAAGCGAAAAAAAAAAAGTGCCCTTCACCCCTCCATAGATTGAGCCTCCTTCTGAGAAGGTGATATGGGGGTGGGGGGTGGTCTCTTCAGGACTAATCTCCACCTCAGTGAGACGCTGCTGGGAAGATCACGGACATCGCTCCCCTCCGCCATGACACCGCACGAGCGTCTTCAGTGTCTTCCTTCCAGCATTTCGGTTTTATCACAAATGTGGAGAAGTTAAAAATAAAAAAAAAGCGCGTCCAAAACAGTATGAGCGGCTGCTGCAAGTGAGAGCCGTGTCCACTGGGGGGCGCTCCATCAGGGCTACCTATTGCAGAGTTTATGAAGCATGTTGTAAACGTTCTCTTCTTTACTCAATCCTTCAAAGAAAGGAATCAGATCAAGCAATTCTGTGTCCGACATTTCATCAAACCAAGACTGCACCGGGACCTGCACCGGACAACGGAACAAACCAGAACGATGGAGAGAAGAAGAAGAACAATAATAATAATAAACAATAATAATAATAAACAATAATAATAAATAAGAACAACAATAGTAAATAATAATAATAATATAAGGGCAGATACAGACGGACGTTGCGTTTTTGCGCGCGCAAACACCATTTGACAGCTGCGTGTGTCATCCGTGTCTGATGCGCGGCTGCGTGATTTTCGCGCAGCCGCCATCATAGAGATGAGGCTAGTCGACGCCCGTCACTGTCCAAGGTGCTGAAAGAGTTAACTGATCGGCAGTAACTCTTTCAGCACCCTCGACAGTGAATGCCGAACACAATATCGCAAAATCTTTTGAAAAAAAAGAAAAAGTTCGTACTTACCGAGAACTTCCCGGTCGTTGCCTTGGTGACGCGTCCTTGGTGACGCGCCTCTCGACATCGGGCCCCACCTCCCTGGATGATGCGCCAGTCCATGTGACCGCTGCAGCCTGTGCTTGGCCTGTGATTGGCTGGAGCTGTCACTTGGACTGAATTGTCATCCCGGGAGGTCAGACTGGAGGAAGAAGCCGGGAGTTATCGGTAAGTCAGAACTTCGTTTTTTTTTTTACAGGTTCATGTATATTGTGATCGGAAGTCACTGTCCAGGGTGCTGAACCAGTTTAACTCTTTCAGCACCCTGGACAGTGACTATCTCCTGACGTCGCGTACCGGTAATTTTTTTGCCGGGTTTGGCCAAAACGAGTTCGGCCGAACCCGGTGAAGTTCGGTTCGGTTGTCCGGGTTCGTTCATCGCAAAGACACTCCGTTTGGATGGTCAGAAACAGAAAAGCACGTGGTGCTTTTCTGTTTACATTCATCCTTTTGACAGCTGGTGCGCTGTTTCAGTCGGTTCGCACGGAAGTGCTTCCATGCAACCTGCGTGGTTTTCACGCACCCATTGACTTTAATGGGTGCGTGATGCGCGAAATACGCAGAGTTATTGAACCGGTCGCGCTTTTTGCGCAGCAAACGCTGCGCAAAAAGCACGGACTGTCTGTACTGCCCCATAGACTTGTATTGGTCTTTGCGCGGCGCGTGAAAACCACGCGGCCCGCACGGACCGAATACACGCTCGTGTGAATCCCCCCTAATAGTAATAAGGCTAATAATAATAATACTACACTCAGGTGCTTCTTTAATTCCAGCCCCCCATTAAAGAGGTTTCAGATGGGGGTCCGCACTCATTACCTACTTATACGATAACAGAATTTTAAGGGCTTTTCCAGCTAAAGTCTAAAGCAGTCGGCGTCAGCGGCTTCCCTCATACAAGTGCGTTACATATACGTTTCTCTGATCCTCCGATAATCCGCTTGACGGGGAGGCCACGCCCCTTTTGTTAAAAAAAGGGCGTGGTAACCGGTATTAATAGATATGGCGCTGGTTACGCCGCACCTTTCTATGTAATTACCCTAGGATAACGGTTGCTCTGTTTGCCTTTCCGCTCAGGATTTGTCGCCGCTCTTACCGCGTTTTCCGGATGGAAGATGTACGACGCTGGCGAGTTGTCCACGATGATGACTTTGCTCAGTTCTCTTCCTAGACGGCTCAAGTCTTTCACGTAGTTTCCTCTGTGGAACACGCAGGATTCTCTGAAGAGTCGCGCCTTAAAAACGCCCCAAGGGTCCAGCAGGTCGGCCACTGGGTCCGCGTACTTAAAAACACCATAAAAAAGGAAAATAAATAAAAGTGTAAAGATTAAGAGCATTTACACGTGTCACTAAGGCGAGGCGGACACTACATCTGCAGTCTGTCCTCTACATTTCTCTGTTATCAGCCATTTCAGCCAGGCAGCGGCTGGTCTTAATAGGAGATTCATATAATATACTGTTTTCTGTTATCAGCCAGTTCAAACTGCCCCCATGATCACTCACGGCTTTATGTCCCAGATCTACAGATACATTTCCATCCATAGGTGACTGATATCAGCCACTACATTATTATAAGCTGCCAATATTGGGGTTAGTGGCCCTTTAAATGGTAAGTATAGTTCACATAGAACGTCACCCTCTTAATAATTGCCATAAGTTCTGATCTTGAGGGTTGGGGGTGCTGGACCTTTAGACCCTTTTAGATGTACAATTAGATGTACCCTTAGAGGGGGATTCCCATAACGGACATATCTCCCATACCGTTCTAATAGATGCGGGTCCCAGAGGTGAGACCCCCAGCTTTGTTGAGAACTGGGGTGCCTGACCCCCCCCCCCCCCCACCATGCCTGGTCCGGTGGCCACTCCATCCCGGCGGAGGCGACTGCTCTCGCCATTCTGTTCCATGGTAGTCACAAATCCCGCCGAGCGAGCCACCTCTACATTCATTCAGTCTGGATGCAGTGGTGAGCCGGGCAGGGTCGGGGGACTCCCGTTCTAGACACCGGTGGCTCCCGCCACATCCATCGGACACCCTTTGAATTTGCAATACGTCTGTGATGGGAATACCCCTTTAAGATAATCTTTAGCAGTCTATAGGTGTCACGTGACCGCTCGGATCTTCCGATTGGCTGAAATTGCGGCTCCCGGGGGAATATTAAAATGTTAGTCTGCGGCATATTCTAGTAGTATTATTATTATCCAGCTCCATTATGGGTCAGGCCTCGGAGCCCTGTATACAGAGAGGACTATGGAGGCTGCCTGGCCCTGCTGGAAGTTGTAGTTCCTCTCTGTAGACCCATTATATACTACAGATGACATGTTATATAAACCGGGAGACCCACAGGAGGAATGAGGGAAACAACAACCACCACATGACTACATAATCCAAGACACAGGGCGAGTCATCAAGAAGAAGTCACAACTTTTTAATACAGTGTTTCAATTCCTCACCATCTTCAAAGTCTCCGTTTTCTGTCAGTGAATAGATGTGTAGGGGTTGGTAGTCTCTAGACCAGAATCTTCCTAATATTTCTCACAGCTGAGGGTTTGTTACAGTTGTATCCAGTCTAGACAATACTCTGTGAGCTAAAGAGGACCCAGGTGGACACCTTTTTGCTGCATTGATACATTGTAGCAAACTGTAGGAGAGAGATTTGTGCTGCTGATCTGTTTAGCTAGACTGGATGCGATTGCAACAAACCCTCCACTGTGACATGTTTTAGGTCTGCATCTTTTTTTTTCAGCCTCTGGATGTAAACTAGATGTTCCATTTCATTGACAGCAAGCAGGGATCTTGAAAACGATTAACATTTGAAACAGAAAATATATTAGAAAGTTGCAGAACTTATCATTATACAATGATTCATCTACACACAAAAAAAAAGGAAAAAAAATTATTACGACGTTGCTGATCACAACCAGAGTCTTGTTCTCATTCCTCAAACACCCGGCTGCGAACACAGAACGATGAGATGAGGTCCGTCCCCCCCCCCCATAACCTGAACACCGCCTCTGTAAACCGCTGCAAAAAAGGGGACAAAAAAATCCTGAAACCGCGTTATTCTTTATGAATTTTCCTATATACTTTCTGTACCAATTCCGCTTTTCAATATCTCTGCTTGCAGTCATAATGGGAATCTTCAATGTTTACTCTCAGGGGGGGGGGGGGGGGGGGGACTGTCCTGGTGACGAGATGGACAGGCGGCCGCACGGCTCGTTACAGGACACAGCTCTGATAACCGTTGTGTTAGGGCTCACGGACGCGGCCGCACGGAGCAGTAGGGTTACGTTCACTCTACGGTTAAGTCTCCAGTGTAAATGACCAAGAGCACGCACGGAAATCCGGAAAAATATTACTCAAGATTTTCCGCTACGGACAATGGCGGCTAAAAAATAAAAAAAGGCCTGTACTTACCTCTCCGGGCGTTGCCATAGCGCCCCCGCTCATCCGGCTACCGTATTCAGGCGCCCTCCTATGATGAAGTTTCATCACGTGATCCTTGCAGCCTTTGATTGGCCTGCGGGGTTCACAACTCTGTACAACCTCCGTTCACACGCAGCAGTTTTTTGTTTTGCAAATGAACGGGACTTCCTTACATGTGAACGGGGCAGTTTCCGCAGCCGGTGAATATATTTCTTCAGAAAATCTGCCGCATGTGACTGAACCCAAACTGTAACGAGCCGCGCAGCTGTGTGTCCATCACATGACCAGGACAGAGTTTTCTCCCCTGGGAGTGGAGAATGAAAGTTCCCTTATTGAATGACAGCAAGCAGAGATCTGTAAAACCATGAGGAATTATATAGGAGGATATATTGGAAAATGATCTAACTTTTCATTATTTACGGACGCTGGAATTCCCCTTTAATTTCCCACATTAACGGAGTCGTGAAAGATTAGTAGAAAGATTCAGATTTTTATTTTCTCCATAAACAGTCGTATCGTAGCATTCAAGTGACTGAGCTGAAATACCAGACACAACCTGGGGGCAGAAGTGGTGCTGTTGCTCTGTTTTTTTCTAATCTTATACAATAGTCGACCTCTTCCGTCAAGTTGTGACAGTGGCGATGTCATTTCGGCTGCTTGTTAATATCAGTTTCTTGGAAAGTTGGGTGACAACCAATATGGCAGCCATCACATGTCGCACGAGGGCAGCCGTCACCATCACCTGCCTAGTGAAGCACTAGTCTATGTTTGTTTAGCACAGCACCATACATATAATGTGTGGCCGTGTCTGGTACTGCAGCTCAGCCCATTCAAGTGGACGGGGCTGGGCTGCAGTACCAGGCACGGCCACACCGATATGCATGGCGCTGTGCTGGATAAACAATGTATCGCTAGTGATCTCTGGGGAGGGGGGGGGGGGGGGGGAGGACCTCTCTGATAATACACTGATGGCTCATCCTACAAATAGGCCATCAATTGAAAGTCTTGGACAACCCCTTTGAGTGCGGCCCATATCGGTTGTAATCAAAAATAACAAAAACAGCTGAATTTTCAACCGCTTGAGGAGCAATAAATCTACTGCAATAATTACAAGCAACTAATGAGCTGCTAACGAGCGGCGGAGGCTCCGATAAGTCATAAGGACATGCGAGAATACTAACAGCAGACTAGGTAGCACCGGCCCGCTTCCTGCAGGTCACCAAAAACAGCGATCTGCTCGTGCGGTGGAAAGAGGACGGCTAAGCTGTGGCCCGGCTGCAAGAACGGCGGCTACTGTAACCATGGTAACTTGCTACATACGGCTTCATGAGCTGTTCATGGAAGCTACATTATGAGCAGAGCCCATATGTTGTGTCGTTACCATGGCGGGGGTGTGGGGGGGGGGGCACTTACCCACAAACTAGCAGAAAGCACAAAGACACACCGGTAGACAAGAGAGGCAAAGAAGAAAAGGGAGAAACGTAAGAATTTCTGAAACACATTTCACCCCGTCTAGATACAAAATAAATAAAAAGATTAAAAATAAAAAAAAAAAACACAAAAAAAACGTATCAGTGGACGAGGGGGGGGGGGGGGGGGGTCACCTTTGCCAAGCTGGCTGTGAACAAGACACACTCAAACAGCTCGCCCATCTTCTGAAGAAACTCGTCCACGTGCGGCCTCTTTAATACGTACACCTTAAAGTTTACCAAAAAAAAAAAAAATAGAAAAAAAAGAAAAATGAAACAAAAATTGGGGGGAAAAAAAAAAACTATTTTCAACATTAAGCAAAACAAAGTCAAAAATGTGAAATCTGCGCTCATTGTAATCACATACGCAGCGACGCCAAGTGAAACCGCGTGAGGTCAACCCTTAACCCTTTAGTGACCACCGGCCCATTTTGGTGAGTTTTTTTGGTTTTCCAAGAGCCATAACTTTTTTTTATTTTTCCGTCGAGACAGTTTTTTTTTTTTTTTACTTTCTTAATGTAATATTTTTGGGGTGCCACTAACCTTTATCAACTGTTTATTGGGGTGATCGGTGGGAATGGGGAAAAAAATAAATAAATAAATGTTCCGCCATTCTTTTTGGGGTTTCAAATTGACAGTGTGGTATAAAGAACGTTATTCTCCGGGTCGGTACGATGACGGCCGCACCAATTGACATCATTTTTTTTAAAATGTTTTTACTATTTTTACTCAAATTCGTACAATTATTTGTATTTACGTCCCTACATTCTACGGCCATAACATCGTAATTTTCCCCTTTTGACGCCGCTGTATGAGGGCTTATTCCTTGCAGGAGGGCTTGTCGTTTTCCGTGATACCATTTTGAGGGATCTACGACTTTTTGATCACTTTTTATTGCGTTTTTGAATGGCGGGATGAAAAGAAAAAACACAGCAATTGTGGCGCGGTGTATATTTTTGACGGCGTCGATAACGCGCTCCTTTTAGAGTCGTTGCGGACGCGATACCAATTATGTGGCGCTATTTATTTATTTTTTTCATAATAAAGCATTTTGGAAATGGGGGGAAAAAAAAAAAAATTTAAAAAAAAAAACTTCTCATTTTTCCATAAATTTGATCAAAATGATGTCTTTTTTGCAGTTTTTTTAAGTCCCACTCGGGGACCTCACTCTGTGATCGTTTGATCGCGTTTCTAATACACGGCAATACTTGTGTACTGCAGCGCATGTCCGTGTTACACTGACAGGCAGCCGATTAGGCCCTGTTGACCGATCCATAGAGATCAACTTTTTGAAAAATAAATGTAAAAACAAAAAACAAACAAAAAACACAGAAAATATAAAATTCAATAATATTGAACAGCCATAACGTCCGTGACCTTGGTAATACGACCTCCTCCTAATGCAAGTGATCGAGGATAGGCCCGGTACCATGAGAACAGCCTATCCTGGATTACTTGAAGCAGGCGGAAGCCCATCCCGGAGTCCTCCTCATCCTCTTCATCCTCGGAGGAGGTCACATGGGAGGAGCCGCTTCTAAGACATCAGATGGACACAATTGTAGCTTCCGATTCAATGTTATTAGGAAATGAAGAATAAGGGCGGATTCAGACGAACGCGTTTTGCGTCCGTGGCGGCCGCGTGGTTTTCACGTGGCTTGCGCGGACCTATGCAAGTCTATGGGGCAGCGCAGACAGTCCGTGAGTTTTGCGCAGCGTTAGTCCGCTGCGTAAAACTCGCAACATGTTCTATGTTTCGGCGTTTTTCGCACATCACGCAATCATTGAAGTCAATGGGTGCGTGAAAACCACGCATGCCGCACGGGAGCACTTCCGTGGGACGCGCGTTATTCGCGCAATAACAGTAAAAGAATGAATGTAAACAGAAAAGCACCACGTGCTTTTCTGTTTACAAACATCCAAACGGAGTGTCATAATGATGGCGGCTGCGCGAAAAGCACGCAGCCGCGCATCCATATGGACAGGGCACACGGAGCTGTTAAGTGCCTTTTGCGCACGCAAAACGCCGCGGTTCGTCTGAATCAGCCCTAATGAGAATATAATAATAAAAATTAAAAGCATTTCAACAATTGAACATAAGGCCTTGTTCACACGGCGCTAAAAAAAAAAAAACGACTTGTAAACGCGTCATATGCCCTACAATGCGTTTTCCCATTGACGTCACTGGGAAGCTTAAAGCATGCGTTTGACGCGTTTTTCGGCACATAAACCGCGGCAAATACATGCCGTGTGAACAAGGGTTAATAAGATGAACAATAACTTATATACATAATAAATAATAATTCATTTTATAAACGGGGTTCTCCGGTTTGATATAAAGTGAAGTAAATAAAAAGGTTCTACAACTTTCTGATATATTTTGTTTCAATTCTTTTTAAGATATTTGTTTGTGGTCAGTGAATGAAAACACAGAGGCTGCAATAACTCTGCTATATACAGATGTACGAATAGTTGTTACAATGTATCAGTTTGGAGTCCCGGCTGTTCAGCTCACAGAGCATTGTCTGGACTGGATACACTCAGATGAGAGCAGGACTAGGAATGTACAGTTTTTCAGTCTTTGAATGTAAACAAGTGTTCTTATTCACTGACAGCAAGCAGAAATCTTAAAAAAAACGGTGAAGAATTTAAACACAAAGTACATTAGAAAGATGTAGAATTTTTTGCTTTCTACAGAAATTCAGATTTCGGCCTCATGCACACAACCGTAGCCGCGTGCAAGGTCTGTGATTACGGCACGGACGGTCCGGAATCACGGACATTACACACGCAAGATGTGCATTGACGTGGATGAGCCCTGACCACAATCGCGGTCCGTAAAATTACTTGCCCTATTTTTTTTGCAATGCACAGACCGTGGAAACCACAGTGGAGTGTATTAGCCCAGTGTTCTATACTATCCGCAATTGCAGCTCCGCAATTACGGATAGTATACGGCCGCAAATGCACCGTTTGAGGCCGAATATAAAACTAGAAAATCCTTTAGGGGAATATTCCAGGCAAAACGGATGCACATTGATGCCTAGAGCAGGACCTGAGGGGGCGGGGCATGATGGAGCGATCCTCGGTCATGCTCCGCCCCTTCAGATTTGCACTAGATAGAACGCAGCGCAGCAGTTTTATCTGGAGGTTTTCTGCTTTCCTCGGTATCCTGAAAAGCTTTACCCACCCACGTACCTGATGAATTGTTCCATCGATTTCAACCGGGACAATAAAGTCAGCGTTATTAATGGGCTGGAGGAAACAAAGAAGAAAAACACCCAATTATAAAGAAAAACACACGTACAATTCCTCTGCACATAAAAACTGGTTCATCAGGGGGGGGGGATAATCGACCCAAAATCGAGAAGACGTAGCTTGTTGGAAAGGAGCAATCGTGATCAGAAGAGTTAAAGGGGCAGTTGCATGAAGACAACACCTGTCCAACGTCCTATTGGAGAATTCTAGAAGTCATGGGGGGGGGGGGGGGGGTCGGTCATGTGATCGTCAGGCATGAAAAATTATATCTGACCCAGTGATCGAGGTGCAGCACGAGGGAGGAGGAGGACAATACCTTAAATGAACTGTGCACGAGGGTCTCATCCAGGTCAATGACCACGCACTTCTTCCCGTAATCGGAGACTTTCAGCTCTGGAAGGAGGTATTTTGTAGGCGGCTATGAAGAAAAATAAAAGCACAAAAAAACAGAACATTAAAACAGGCGGGACGGTTCACAGGGTCTGCAGGATCAGCAAGGGGGCTTGTAATGCGGACAATACAAATCCGGCATATTAGTGGCGTAAACAGACCGCAAATACGGATTATTACCACCGCCTTAGTCCGTATAATCTAACATAGCAGCATTTCATTAATCCAGCATCTAATAGTCCAGAGATTAGGATAGTCCAGAGATTAGGATAGTCCAGAGATTAGGATAGTCCAGAGATTAGGATAGTCCAGAGATTAGGATAGTCCAGAGATTAGGATAGTCCGGTACTTGTTTTAGACCCAGAACTGCAAAATAAGCTGAAAACTCACATGAGTTTTATATACTGCTCTATGACAATCTGTCAATCCGGAATATTTGGTAATCTGGCACTGGTCACGTTCTGTGGTCAGATTAAATTCTGCACGGATTAATGTCTTCATTTATCGTTATAGGAGTTCATCATTTAACCGTTTCACAAAAAAAACCACTAAACTCTGCGCTGCCTGCAGCCACCACTAGGGGGAGCTTATGGAGTTAAATGAGAGCTGTATAAATTCATAAAGAGTAAGCTCCCCCTAGTGGTGGCTGAAGGCAGACAATTTTATAATTTACATCTTGGCAACCAATTTTTCTGTACTGCTCCGATCCAGTAAAGTAAAAAAAAAAAGAAGAAGATTCTGCAATTTAGTAAATTTACTACCGTTTTGGGTCCACAGCACCTATGCAGTTTTAGGTCTATGCTAACATTACAAAGAAATACTTAATCTGTCCCTCACTTCTTGCTAACATATATTCAGTACTTTCTTTTCACCCCCCGTTTGACACTTCGGGGGCTGTTTAGTGGATGTAATAACACTATATAGTATAATTATATAGGAACGTCACACCGATGCCATAAATTTAAAAGCCTCATCATAGTGACAGGTTCCCTTTAAGAAAAACTCCACTTTTGCAGAACATATGTAATCTAAATCTATATAAAATGCAGCTATTCTTTTCTTAGGACCCCTTTAAGGTGTCTAGTATGTTGCAGTGTTTGTGGTGAGTGACCGGTATGACAAACACACTGTCGCTTCACGTACTGCAAAACAAATAGTACAAGCCCAGCTCTGCGTGTTCTCCAGTGAGGAGAGCGTTTACGGTAGAGAAAAGCCACGTCCCAGCATTGTCTAGATCGGTGGTCTCGGACCTGTGGCGCTCCAGCAGTTGTGAACCCTGGCGGCCGGACGGAAGTCTCAGGATTGCAACAGCTGGAGCGCTACAGGTTGGAGACCGCACTGGACATAACACCCTATAGAGGGCAAACCAGAGGAGTGGACGGGCTGATGTGTCCCATTTAACCTCTTCCCGATATCGGACGTAACCTTCATGGCCGAGAAGTGGGCGTATTGAATGGGCTAACATTCGACGATAACCCCCATCCCTGACGTGCAACCACTTAGGCTCTATTCACATGACGGGGTTCGAGTGTCTGCCGATAAAAACCCCCCTTTTGGTCCATTTTTCTCGGCCTATTTGTATCCGTTCCGGGTTTTGCATGCGTTTTTTCCCTGTCCGTTTTAAAAATAGATGAATTTTATGTGTAAATATTTTGCCACACACTTCCCTCCGTACGTAGTGCCACAGGGCCCCATTGTAGGTAACGCCACTACCCCCTTGTGCATAGCACCCCCGTAGATGCCCACCCCTTCCTGTAGATAGCGCCACTGTAGGGGGACCACTCTACGAGAAGTCCCTGACATCACTGTCCATATATGGACAGTGATGTCAGGGACTGCTCCTGGAGCGGAATTCCTGGTCACAGCTTTGGCAACGCTGTGGCCGGGGATTAGGGATTCCGCTCCTACAGGAAGCAAAAAAAAATCTCCTCCTCACATGCACTTCGCACTGTGAGGAGAAGAGAGTGAGTGGCAGAAAGAACGGCCGTCACTCGGATCACATCCAAGTGACAGCCGTGCTTTACACGGCCCCATAGACTTCTATGGGAGCCGTGCGGCCGGGAGAACGGCCCAAAATAGGGCATGTACCGATTTTTGACGGCCCGCTTTACCGTTTAACGGCATCTAAGCTGTTAGAAAGGAGGGGGGCGCCTTCCGCCACCCAATCGCACTCCTCCTCTCCAGGATACCAATGCTTAGCATGGTAGCCCCCCTGGTCTGCCATCTTTGTGCTCCTATGAACCTTAATAGAAGTCGGTAATAATTAGAATACGTTAGTACCGCAGAGTATTGTACCAGCGATCAGATGATCACTATTTCAAGTCCTCTAGGGGCACAAAAGAAAAAAAGAAAAAAAAACTGTTTAAGATTCTAATGTACAAAATTTTTTATATATTTAAAGTTACGAAGAAAAAAAAAAAGGCGCTTTTTCCATTTTCCCCTAAAGTAATGAAAAAAATAAATAAACATGACGTGTATCGTCGCATCAGTAAAAGCCTGAACTACTACAACATTTAACTGCACGGTGAACGTCGTAAAAGATATAAAGCCAGAACTGTGATTTTTTTTATCATCGTACCTTCCAAAGAAAAAAAAACAAAAAACGGAATAAAAAGTGATCAAAAAGTCTTCAAAATAAAACCAATATAAAACTACAGCTCGTCCTGCAAATACGAAGCCCTCACTCCGCTCCATCAACCAAAAAATAAAAAAGTTATGGCACTTAAAAACAAAATTAGTTTGGTGTTACCATATTCCAAGAAATAGTTTCTTTGTAAAAGTAGTAATTCATAAAAAAAATTTGGTATCACTGCAATCCTATTGCCCCGCCGAATAAAAGTGAACATGTCGTTTTTACTACACGGTGCGAGCCGTAAAAACGAAATCCCAAAAGACAACGGAGGAATCGCAGCTTTATACCCTTCCGCATTTCCCAGTACGTTACATGATACAATAAATGACGCCATTAAAAACTAAAACTCGCAAAAAAAAAAAAAAAAAAAAAAGTCATATCTGCTGTATCGATGAAAATAAATAAATAAAGAGTTATGACTTTTGGAAGGCGGAGAGGAAAAAGCGGATAATGGCTGCCGGGGGAAGAAATGACCCCTCTCACCAGCAAAGACGTATGTGAGGGCTTAGAGACCAGAATATTCGCTTTCAAAACATTCCAGGATCAATATTCTTGGCTTAGCACTAGTTTGACATTCGGGGAGCAGGATGACAAGTTTTGCTTTCTGTGTCAGTGAAGGGGAGGAGGGAGGGGAAGCCGCAAGTGAGAGCAGGAAGAAAACGCGTCAGTGTTAAGGAGATGAACAGTTCGGGCACATTCAGACTTGGTGTAAATTTTCTGCTGCAGATTTTGCCACAAATTTGCGGCAAATACACAACGAACCTAGAGCAAAATTAGCATATTTGAGGGTTCGTCCAGACGTGGCAGATTCCGCATTGCAAAGTCTGAAATCCGCAGTGAAAATCCGCGGCTTCTCCGCCACAGAATGGAACTCCCGCACCGCATGCTCGTTTCCGCACAGCCGTTTTCCACAACGTCTGCACTAACGTTACTAAACAGCTACAGAAACCAAAAGGGGGAGGGGAAAAAAAACGAAGTCTGTTGCGGATTTCCACTGCGGCCTGTCCGCATTATTTGTAGGTCATAGAGCATGAAAATTGACGCAGCAAAGAAAGAGTTAAATATTAATTTTCTGAAAACAGCAGAAGGCGTGCCCTGAACGGTCTCAATAATAATAATACAAACTTGTGAACCCAAAGAAAGCCTAAAACTGATACTATAACGTTGTGCTGTTCTAGAGCAATAAAGTTACATTCAGAAACAATACATAATATAAAGCCTTCTCAGAAGTGGATGGAAGATGGAAATGACAACACAAAAGCAAAAATAATAGGAAGGAATAAGGGGAAAATAAAATACATACACTGGGAATGGAAATGACCTGCACCTGATCGCCCTATGAGAGAAGCAAAAAGAGAGGAGTTACTATCAGATCTACAGGAGACAGAGGGGCAAATAAAAGGGGGGGATCCCGAGTATATACTCCGACAACTCATGGCGAATCTCACTGTACCATCTGACCAAAAATACTAGCTCTAGGACGGATCTGATTTTCCTTGTGGAGATTTGTGAAGTCTCAAGGGCAACGTTCCCTGGGAAAAATATGCAAAATAGCTCTCCTCCGGAAGGAAAAAGACAACACAAAAAACAGTCTAGTGCCACCTACAGGTGACTACTGCTTAAATCAATGTTCGACCAGAACCCTACGCTATACTGATGAGGAGCAACAACTCAGAAACAGTGTTGTCTACAGATAAAGTCACTGGTTGGCTGATAAGTCATGTTTCAGGGCTCTATAAAGGGTCAGACATGGCCATGCAGGGTAGTCACCTATAGGTGGCACTAGAAAAAGAGTTTTCTTACTTCAGACGGGCGCTATTTTGCAGACTATTAATATTACAAATCAAAGACGACCACTGAAATATACAGTGTAGAATGAAATGGTCTGCAATTTTGTGTTACTGTAAGGCTCTGCTTGATGTCAATGAATGGAAATATTCCTATGAATTATCCAGAGACTGAAAACATTCACAGGCCTAATACTTTTCACAGCTGAAGGTTTGTTACAATTTTATCAGTATATAGTCCAGACGGTTTGGCAGTGTTCACACAAGTCAATGGGCAGTTTTTTGCAAAATCACAAGAACAAAAAAAACGTACACTGACCACGATGTGTGAACACCGCCTTTAGCTCACAGAAGATTGGCTAGACTGGACAGAAGTGTAGCAAACCCTCAGCTGTGAAAAATATTAGGTATCGTACAGGTTTTCAGCCTCTGGATGAAGAGCAGAAAGCTCCCCCCTTCATTGGTAAACTCATACAGACCTAGTCCTGCTCACAGCTGCGAGTTTGCTACAATTGTATCCAGTCTAGACAATCCTGTGATCTAAACAGTAAGGATTTCAAGACTGATACAGTAAACCTTCTCTGATACATTGTAGCAAACAATCAGGACAGAAGAGAGATTTGTGCTGCGGATGTGTATACGTCACAAAGGATTGTCTAGACTAGATACAATTGTAACAAACCCTCAGCTGTGAGAAGTCTCAAGAATCTCTGGGTTTTCAACCTCCGAAGGTAAACAAGATTGTTCCCATTGAATGACTGCAAGCAGAGATGTTGAAAATGGTGAGCAATTGAAACACAAAGTATATTAGAAGGTTGCAGAACTTTTCATTATATAATGATATAAACTATTGACATAAAACCGGAAACCCTGACAACCGGGATAAAGTGTCTCAATTGACAAGGTCTACGGACAGAACATGTTTTGGGCTCCAGAAACTGAGGCTCCCACCAAATTTCTTCACAAAGGAGTCGCAGCAAGAAGTTCTCTGCACGACCCCTTTATCGTTGGTCAAAGATTTCTATAACCCTCCAGCTCCAATACACAGGTACGTCAGGAATGTCTACAGCTACTGCAGAACCTCACTGCACAGGCCGTGTTCATGGAGCTTATAACATAGCACAGAGAGTCCGCAGCCATACAAGAGATGTCTGTACAGTGTCCGGTGCAAGGAAAACACTTCCCAGAAAGAAAACCACCAGAGCAAGCAGGGAATACTAGGATATGTCAGATCTGAAGTCTGTAGAATAGTGAGTGCAGCTCTGGAGTATAATACAGGATGTAACTCAGGATCAGTACAGGATAAGTAATGTAATGTATGTACACAGTGACTCCACCAGCAGAATAGTGAGTGCAGCTCTGGAGTATTATACAGGATGTAACTCAGGATCAGTACAGGATATGTAATGTAATGTATGTACACAGGGACTCCACCAGCAGAATAGTGATTGCAGCTCTGGAGTATAATACAGGATGTAACTCGGGATCAGTACAGGATAAGTAATGTAATGTATGTACACAGTGACTCCACCAGCAGAATAGTGAGTGCAGCTCTGGAGTATAATACAGGATATAACTCAGGATCAGTACAGGATAAGTAATGTAATGTATGTACACAGTGACTCCACCAGCAGAATAGTGATTGCAGCTCTGGAGTATAATACAGGATGTAACTCAGGATCAGTACAGGATAAGTAATGTAATGTATGTACACAGTGACTCCACCAGTAGAATAGTGAGTGCAGCTCTGGAGTATAATACAGGATATAACTCAGGATCAGTACAGGATAAGTAATGTAATGTATGTACACAGTGACTCCACCAGCAGAATAGTGAGTGCAGCTCTGGGGTATAATACAGGATGTAACTCAGGATCAGTACAGGATAAGTAATGTAATGTATGTACACAGTGACTCCTCCAGCAGAATAGTGAGTGCAGCTCTGGAGTATAATACAGGATGGTACTCAGGATCAGTACAGGATAAGTAATGTAATGTATGTACACAGTGACTCCTCCAGCAGAATAGTGAGTGCAGCTCTGGAGTATAATACAGGATGTAACTCAGGATCAGTACAGGATAAGTAATGTAATGTATGTACACAGTGACTCCACCAGCAGAATAGTGAGTGCAGCTCTGGAGTATAATACAGGATGTAACTCGGGATCAGTACAGGATAAGTAATGTAATGTATGTACACAGTGACTCCTCCAGCAGAATAGTGAGTGCAGCTCTGGAGTATAATACAGGATGTAACTCAGGATCAGTACAGGATAAGTAATGTATGTACACAGTAACTCCACCAGCAGAATAGTGAGTGCAGCTCTGGAGTATAATACAGGATGTAACTCAGGATCAGTACAGGATAAGTAATGTAATGTATGTACACTGACTCCACCAGCAGAATAGTGAGTGCAGCTCTGGAGTATAATACAGGCTGTAACTCAGGATCAGTACAGGATAAGTAATGTAATGTATGTACACAGTGACTCCACCAGCAGAACAGTGAGTGCAGCTCTGGAGTATAATACAGGATGTAACTCAGGATCAGTACAGGATAAGTAATGTAATGTATGTACACAGTGACTCCACCAGCAGAATAGTGAGTGCAGCTCTGGAGTATAATACAGGATGTAACTCAGGATCAGTACAGGATAGGTGATGTAATGTATGTACACAGTGACTCCACCAGCAGAATAGTGAGTGCAGCTCTGGAGTATAATACAGGATAAGTAATGTATGTACACAGACTCAACTTTATATGTAGGTTATTTCTATATATAAATTGTGATATTTCATTTTTTTGTTATCTCTTAATACACCAGTGAAGTCCTTACCTTCTGAATGCCGCCATTTTCTTCCACCAGAAGGGGCAGGGGACTGTTGTTATTGGAGGTTGGCGGCTCGACATTGTAGCTCCGAAAACAGCAGAATAATGAACTGAAGATACTTCTGTTGCGCTGCTTCTTCAGGCTGATATTGCATTGTGAAACTGGAAGAAAAATACAACAATTAAAGCAGCCGGCAGATCGTCACCCATCATTAGACTTGTATATAGCGCTTCTCTAGAAGATGACTAAGTAAATAACGCAAGAACCTGCACCTCAAGGGTTAATGTGTCCGATTCATCACGGTTACATCCACAGATTAAAACATTAGTATAATTCCTTTCACTCCCATTGAAAGGTCTGCAGTGAGCTCCCTCTAGTGGTGGCTGCAGGGAATAAAATAAAGCAGATTTGGGTCTGCAGCTCATATAGATCTGTGTCTCCATGGTAACAGACTACAAACTATGCAGTCATACTCTTCCATCTGTCTCCTACTTTTTACTAACATACCGAAAGTATGTTTACATGGCAATACGGAGAAACCAGAGGTATGTGCAACGCATGTCTCTCTGAAGTCGAGGGGGGGGGTGGGTCACGATACCCCCATACACATCAGATAAGTCAACTGGTCTTGCCGAAATCTGCTGTATCAGACAGCTTTCACCTAATGTGTATGGGCACCTAGAGCCTGAGCACATGGCTGCAGAGTCTCTACAAGTCTGTATTAAAGAGCCATCGGAGCTCGGCGTGACGCAGTATGGTGCCTCCGTGAGGCGCTGTATTCTCCCTTAGAACCATAGTACGGCCTTGTGCATGAGAAATAAGTCTAGGGTTACAGGATAACCTCTACTGTGCCACCAGTTGGCCTCTTACCTTTCCCGTTGAGGGGGCGGAGTGCGAACGATGTGCGACATTTTCACACTACTTATTTCGGGCCGTAAAATCGGAAGCAGAACGCCTCCAAACATCTGCCCATTGATTTCAATGGGAAAAACAGCGTTCTGTTCCAACTGCGCGTTTTATTACACGGCTGTTTTTCAAAACTGCAGTGTAATAAAATGCCAGCGAAATAGAAGAAGTGCATGTCACTTCTTGAGCTAAAAAAACGGCTGAAAATCAGGAGCCGTTTTCCCTTTAAAACCGCTCTGTAATTTCAGCCGTTTTTTGTTAAGCGTGTGAACCTAAGAATGGCGACTCAATATATTTCTACGAACTCAAAAAAATACTAACAAAAAGGAATGTTTTCAGAACTAAATTTTCCATAACATGACAATTTGACTGTTGACCAGTAGGTGGCGCTGTTGACTCACGCAGCTCCTTCTGCCATCTGACGATCAGGAGATCACATACATAGAACACCACAGCTCTTCCGGCAGCCATGTCTTATTTCCTTATATTTACAGCTGGATTTAGACAAAGCAGCAGAGCGGAAGCAGGAAGGAAACCAAATGACAAGGCAGAACACCGAGGAGAGGTCACAGGGGCCCCGCACTGGAAGGTTATCTAGTACAACACTGGGGGAACTCCAACCATGGGGGGGGGGGGGGGGGATCATCATCATCATCATCATCATCTAGACCAGTGATCTCCAATCTGAGGCTCACCCCTACAAATCGAACTACAACTCTCAGCATGTGCTGACTGTAGTATTTTAAATGACAACTCTCCGCATGTGACAGAGATGCGGCTCTTTGCAGGGGGTCTGCTCACAAGCCGCACTGTGCAGCTAAAAGGGGGGTGCACCTTCATTCTAGAGATAAGTGGGGGGTCCCAACGACCGCCTCAAGACCAGTAAGTTATGGCCCATCCTAGCAACATGTCATAATTTACACTGGTGGCAAAAAGTTCAATCGTCGTCGTATCATTTCTGCAACTTTTAAATATATTTTGCGTTTCAATTCCAAGACATCTGCTTGCTGTCAGTGATTAAGGACATTCTTGTTTACATCCAAAAGGTTAAAAATCCTGTAAAGACCCAAATCTCATAGCGGAGGTTTTTTTTAAATAATTGTATCCAGTCTAGACACTCCTCTGATATAAAACACAGCACAAATCTCTGTCCTGTCCTGATAGTTTGTTACAATGTATCAGTGCAGGTCAAATGTATCAAGACTGTTTAGCAGATGACTGTCTAGATTGGATACAATTGTGACAAACCCTCAGCTGTGACAATAGGTCTAGGCCCTGTTCACATCAGCGTTGCCCTTCCGTTGAGGGGTTCCATCGGAGGGTTCCGTGAGGTTAACCCCTCAACTGAAAGGCAAATGGAAACCTTTGTTTCCGTTTCCCTCACCATGGATCTCAGTGGTGACGGAAATATTGTTAATGGTTTCCGTCGGTCAGCGTTGTGACAGGGTTCCGTTGTTTTGGCGAAACCAATAGCCCAGAGATTGAGCATGGAACCCCTCAATGGAAGGGCAACGCTGATGTGAACAGGCCCTTACAGCAAGCAGAGATCTTAAAAATAGCAAGGAATTGAAACAACGTACATTAGAAAGCTGCAAAACTTTTCATTATAAAATATATTTACATTAAATCAGAAACCCCTGTAAATATTAGCGTGATCTTGTTCCCCCACAAGGATGACCACCACTAACGGCCTCCATACCAATGCCTAGAAGGGTTGCCACAGACCTACAACAACATATAAACCTGATTATATGCAGACTCATTCACAATTATGACTTTGTGTCAGTCTTCACTGCAGCTCTGGAGTTCTATTCATGAACCAGTAACTTTAGGATAATTAGTGCTGAACATTTAATGGTCACGTCAAACGCAATAGTTGTGTAATTCATGGATAGACGCGGTGCACGCGAGTAGCTTCTCTGCCGCAGACCTCCGCAGCAACGAAAGGATCATTTGTCGCGTCCTTCCAGTGCGGTTGGTCAGAACCGCGGTTTCCAGAAGCTGAAGCGACACTCACATTTATGAGAAGATCTTATGAACTTGTCAAAACTTTAAGCAAAGACCCCGTTGCCCCATTTGGGGACCTGCCAAGAACTTCAGTGATGGAATGAGAGGGACAGGAAATGGTGTTCAGCGCATGCGTGCGCGGCATTCCTTCCCCGTCCCGAGGGCCCGGCCGACAAACAAACCTTTATTCTACAGAGAAGCCAGAAAATGTTCTGCAGCTCATGAAACGCTCCCTCACTGCAGCCAAAATATACAGAAATACAGCACCGGATCACACAGGCTTAGATACACAGCTCGGCAGACAGTATCACACAGGATAGGATTAGATACACGCTGGGCAGACAGTATCACACAGGATAGGATTAGATACACGGCTCAGCAGACGGTATCACACATGATAGGATTAGATACACAGCTCAGGAGACAGTATCACACAGGATAGGATTAGATACACAGCTCCGCAGACAGTATCACACAGGATAGGATTAGATACACAGCTCCGCAGACAGTATCACACAGGATAGGATTAGATACACAGCTCCGCAGACAGTATCACACAGGATAGGATTAGATACACATCTCCAGACAGTATCACACAGTATAGGATTAGATACACGCTGGGCAGACAGTATCACACGGGATAGGATTAGATACACAGCTCAGCAGACAGTATCACACAGGATAGGATTAGATACACAGCTCAGCAGACAGTATCACACATGATAGGATTAGATACACAGCTCGGCAGACAGTATCACACAGGATAGGATTAGATACCGTGGCTGAGCAGACAGTATCACACAGGATAGGATTAGATACCGTGGCTGAGCAGACAGTATCACACAGGATAGGATTAGATACAGCAGCTGGAGAATACACCCCTGTGCTCGGATTCCCCGTGTCTTGCTGTATTACCACATCTGTATTTCCCCTCCTCCTCGCTGTCATATGAGAAAAGAATTCCACACCGAGCGTCATCTTAAAGGCCGGATTCTTGGCTCTCGGCGCTAATGAAGGGGAAAAACTGGTAGGTGTCGTCTGGTCACTTTCCAGAAGTCTATTTAAAACTAATTCACCAGAAATAAACCGCGCCAACTCCCGTCACATCTGCCCACGCCGGGTCAGTCAGGACGCAGCACATCGACCAGGACCAGACCATCCCCAGGAGATCGCTGCCGTTTTAATACGACCGTCCAATCCAAGAAGAACACAGGACATCCTTATATACTTTATGTGGCAATTCCTCATCCTTTTTAAGATCTCAGTTTGCAGTCAGTGAATTGGAACCGGACCCATTACAGCTGAAGGATTGCTTTAATCTAGGCAATCCTTACATTTGCTCCTCCACCAGTGATTGGTGCCTCTGTCTTCATAAAAGTGTAGTACCCCTTTAAATGCAGGAAGATTGTATCAAAGTGTATTACAATGTAGCGGACGTCATCCTGACACCAGTTCCATATATTTTTAGATTTGAGCCCGTCTCTCCCACCATACACCGATCCTCCAACTAAAACCGCAGCAGAGATCTACACACCGAAGATTTCTCCAAAGTAATAAGATCCGTCCTACGCTCCGGACTATCAATGTGACAGCTACAGAACGGTATCCGAGAAGCACTTAAAGGGCCGCCAACCCTGTAATTCTCAGCTTATAATAGTGCGGGAGCGTTAGAACAGGATCGGCACATATGGATATAGAGGTCACCAGAGATTCTCCGCACTAGAAACAAAGTAGTGATAATGGGAGGAGAGTTTTCTGGACTTCGTGTCACTCATCCCATTAAGCCCCTCCCAGCTTGAAAAAGGCTGATAACAGAGAATATATAAATGGAGATAAGACGTAATGGAGTGTAAAGTTGGCCATACACTTTAGATCAGCCGACAACTAATCTTCCGTACCCCAATACACGTCAGCCAGTACAGCTCTGGTCATCTCCTTCCCCTTGTAGAAGGGATAAGTTACATTATGGAAGCCATTTTAGCAGCTATGGGCGCATCTTCTAGTCACAGAGTCATCCAACTGTCATAGAAATGTCCAGCCCCTGCTCTCTCCTCCCACAGGTAAGACATTCGCTTTATAATGCACTTTTCATTGCTCACTGCTTGTGTGAAAGACTGCAGACAAAGCTGCACACACAAAACGATAGGAAAATTTCAAGATTAAAAAATAAAGTTTTTTTGTTTTTTTTAAAAAAAGCAAAAAAAAAAAAAAAAAAAAAAAAAAAAAAAAAAACCATGAGAGAAGAATATTCGGTACTTTACAGAAACTGCAAGAAAAAAAAACAAAGACAAGACTCGTCCAAATTCCTCCCCCAATCTCCTCCAGGATCCCGGATGTCCGAGAGCAGTGAATCATCTCCCTCCCTGGTTGTACTTCACATCAATCAATAGACAGTGACTGACATAAAGACTCCCATAAGAGGTTCTGCAGCAGTTTGGGTGACGCTGTAGAACCTCTGTAAGAAGTGATAAGTCATGCTTTGACTGCTGTAGTAGCTAAGGGGTTAATGTTTATGTATAGTACATTGCCCCAGATGCTGCAGAACCTCTTCATCTCGATAAAAGCAGTTGCCCAGAATTAGAAAGTCACAGCTGCTTTCTACCAGAAACAGCACCCCAAATATCCACAGGTTGTGCGCTCAGCCCCATCACTTCAACAGAGCTGCAATACCAGACACAACCCAGGGACAGGTGTGGCGCTGTTTCAGAAAGTGGAAATGTTTTTCTAATCCTTTACAATCACCTTCAAATCACCTGGATGTACAACATCCTGATAAACTCAAAACATTAGTAGTTACCGGAGAATCCCCTGTCCGTTTATAAGGCCGCAGAGCTCCTCAGTGACCGATTCTCAGCATTACCGCTCACGCTCGCTTAGAAATGATGGCGGCGGCGCGCTAACGCAGCAGAAAGTCTCCACCGCTTCAACACAAGCGCGATTCATTATTCAGATCACGCAAAACAAACCGAGCACAAGTGATCAATTTCCATACAGCGCCAGGGACAGAGAGACAGAGACAGAGAGACAGAGGCCTGAGACAGAGAGACAGACAGACACTCTTCATAACCGCGTCCACTGACCAAGAAATGAGAATCCTAAACAGACGACCCCATTTATTACCCAGAATTCCCTAATAGGGTGTGACAATTGGTTTTCTAAACTGGACATCCCTTTTGAGGTATATGGGCACTATTACGATCGAAAAGATGATTTGTAGATAGTTACTTATGTACTGGCTTGTGGAGCTGCAGGTTGAGAGCTCAGTGGGCGTTCTCTCTCAATGCTGCAGCCCTTGTGCCCATGTCTCCTACCTCCCTGGTGGTGATTTCTGGGAGAAGATGCAGCCCAGTGATATATAACCTCCTACAGACCATAGATGCCTCTACAGTGCTCAGGACGTAGCAAGAAGCAGAAGAGCGACCAGACTACGCACTATCCAGGTGCCCATAGGTCTGCATAGGAGCTGTATACAGAAAACGGCAGATTTTTAATTAAGACTATTTGCAATGTTTCTTTATTCTAGATGCATTGGGGAGACAGCTGGGCAGAGCAGCCAGTGCGGCACATTGTTCTGTGCCATGTAATGTTACGTCATCGCCCCTTTATAGCAAGTGATTGCAGTACTTATACAGCTCCGTAGACCTGCACATTGCAGAGCGGATGTGGTTTTCTATAAAGCTTTTTATTACGACATTGAACTCTGCAGGTCTGCCAGGCTTGGCACAAGAAAAACACCTGGCAGGATTATATCATAATGCGGATTTCCTATGCGATTCATTAAGATACAACATTATTGATTGTTAAAGCACCGGGTGTAGGAGATTGTGGTGGCAAAGAGACAAGAGGGCGATGCCAATCCCTACAGGAGATGCCAGTTACACAACGCTATTTATATTTACCCTCAACTTCCCTTATGGTTACATGACAACACTCAATTAAAATACCAAAGACGGATGCTCGGTGACAACCACTACCGACAACCGCTGTGCATCTGAACAGTTATTTTTCCCACTCTGATCCCTCTACCCTATTGTTCTTTTCTAAGTGTCAGTCTATACTGCAGTCCAGGAATTCCATTCATGAGCCAGAAAGATCAAGAGGCGCAGCTGCCGCCAGAGAGGAGAGTTCTGGAGTTTATGGGAGGACTGCACACAATGGGGACATTCTGGAATAGGTCTGAGCATTGGTGGAGCTCAATGAAGAACAATGGAGACTGTGTACTGGCACTGGAATATACCTGAAAGATGTGGCCTGTACACGCACTGGTAAAATGAGTGAGGCTGCCCCTCGTGCAACCTTCTCATGCGAGAGAAACAAGTCTGTGCAGCATGGAGAGGCAGTATATGGTATAGCACACATAACGTGCGGTTATTACATGCAGCTACATCCATTTAAATGAGTCATCCAGAGCGGAGGACAACTGGTTGCTCGGAAGAATGAAGAAGCACAGAATATAATGAGGAGCTGGAAGAGGAGAAATAAACACTGTGCGTAATACTAATTATACAGCGTGTTCGCAGCTACTGCAGAGGAACATACACAATGATCTCATAATCCTGCAGAAGTCTCTGCCAGGAATCAGTATAAAGAACTTATAGACGGGGAACATCAAGAAGGAGCCGACAATGCAACGGAGTGTTAAAAATGACATTTCCCTTAAAGATTCATCCTGTGGCAAACCCGGGTCACTACACAGAGCCGACCATGTAATCACGAATCCCACCCTGCGCAACATCAGAGGATCGCAAAGAACACTAGAGGGTCTGCGAGAGGATTTATTTATATTATATCTTCACTTAAACACCATTTAATAGTTTTTATATAAACACTTGACTCACTATGTACATATATTACATGATTACTGATCCTGAGCTATATCCTGTATTATACTCCAGAGCTGCACTCACTATTCTGCTGGTGGAGTCACTGTGTACATACATTACATTACTTATCCTGTACTGGTCCTGAGTTACATCCTGTATTATACTCCAGAGCTGCACTCACTATTCTGCTGGAGGAGTCACTGTGTACATACATTACATTACTTATCCTGTACTGATCCTGAGTTATATCCTGTATTATACTCCAGAGCTGCACTCACTATTCTGCTGGAGGAGTCACTGTGTACATACATCACATTACTTATCCTGTACTGATCCTGAGTTACATTCTGTATTATACTCCAGAGCTGCACTCACTATTCTGCTGGTGGAGTCACTGTGTACATACATTACATTACTTATCCTATACTGATCCTGAGTTACATCATGTATTATACTCCAGAGCTGCACTCACTATTCTGCTGGTGGAGTAACTGTGTATGTACATACATTACTTATCCTGTACTGATCCTGAGTTATATCCTGTATTATACAACAGAGCTGCACTCACTATTCTGCTGGTGGAGTCACTGTGTGCATACATTACATTACTTATCCTCTACTGATCCTGAGTTATATCCTGTATTATACTCCAGAGCTGCACTCACTATTCTGCTGGTGGAGTCACTGTGTACATACATTACATTACTTATCCTGTACTGATCCTGAGTTACATCCTGTATTATACTCCAGAGCTGCACTCACTATTCTGCTGGTGGAGTCACTGTGTACATATATTACATTACTTATCCTGTACTGATCCGGAGTTACATCCTGTATTATACTTCAGAGCTGCACTCACTATTCTGCTGGTGGAGTCACTGTGTACATACATTACATTACTTATCCTGTACTGATCCTGATTTATATCCTGTATTATACTCCAGAGCTGCACTCACTATTCTGCTGGTGGAGTCACTGTGTACATACATTACATTACTTATCCTGTACTGATCCTGAGTTACATCCTGTATTATACTCCAGAGCTGCACTCACTATTCTGCTGGTGGAGTCACTGTGTACATATATTACATTACTTATCCTGTACTGATCCGGAGTTACATCCTGTATTATACTTCAGAGCTGCACTCACTATTCTGCTGGTGGAGTCACTGTGTACATACATTACATTACTTATCCTGTACTGATCCTGATTTATATCCTGTATTATACTCCAGAGCTGCACTCACTATTCTGCTGGTGGAGTAACTGTGTACATACATTACATTACTTATCCTGTACTGATCCTGAGTTACATCCTGTGTTATACTCCAGAGCTGCACTCGCTATTCTGCTGGTGGAGTCACTGTGTAAATACATTACATTACTTATCCTGTACTAATCCTGTATTATACTCCAGAGCTGCACTCATTATTCTGCTGGTGGTATTAAGTCATAACAGATTTTCAGCCACTGGATTTAAAGAAGAATGTTTCTATTCACTGACAGTTATAAAAACTATGAGGAACCATAAAGTATAGTAATATTCCTTTAACCCAGTTTCAATGGGACCCGAAAGGTGACAGATCAAATTGGTTCAAGTTTTATTTACAAATAACAGGACAAGTCCCTGACCGACAGAAACCAAAAAAGTGGAAAAGTGACCGTCCAGAAATAGATAAACATGGCTGCTTTCTTCCAGAAATAGCACCACACCCGTCTACAGGTTGTGTCTGGTATTGCAGCTCAGCTATGTTCAAGTGACTGGGGCTCAGCAACAATACAACACAACCTGTGGACAGGTGTGGCGCTGTTCTGGAAGAAAGCAGCCATGATTTTTAAATCCTGAACAACCCCTTTAAAAATTGTGCTAAAAATACAAGACAAGTCTGTTCCAGTGTGACGTGGGTGGACTAGCTCCCCCTGCAGGTGATGCAGCTAATCTGCAGATAGCACTTAGCAGACAGGGCGCCAAAAGATCTGCTAGGTATAGACCCTGTAAAAGTTGTTCAATAGCCGCAGCTGTCTACGATACAGTGGGTGTCGCTGCCAGGGGGAGCCCGGTCCTTTCACCTACACATGGCGCCCCCATACAACAGTCTCCGTTGCTCTGGAAACATGAAGACAGCTGCCTGGATGTCACGGATAAACCCTCGCAGTCTCAAAATACATCAGAGGGATATTACGCTGTCAATCAGAGCCAAGTGACCCGGCGACATCACATGGGGCAGTGTGGTCGATGCCAACCACAAGTTTCAAGTGAATGGGGAGGAGCTGAAATACCAGACACAGCCTATGGACAAGAGTGGCGCTGTTTCTAGAAGCAGCCACAACCATCACAGCCTGCTATTCTACTTGCCTCCCGAGCCTACACATGTGGCTGTATCAGGATTACCACAAGGAATTTAAAGGGGTTTTCCATCTAAGTGACCACATTCACTAACCGATGTAGGCAGCGCCACACAGCGATCTTTGGACATGGAACCAGTTTCACGGCTAAAGTCGGCATGCAGCCCAAATGTAAAGGAACACGCTGGGTGAAGCGGCTATTAGTGCTGGGTAAAGCGGCTATTAGTGCAGGGTCCGAGTGGGGGGTAAAGGGTTGTCCAAATTCGAAAAAATGGCTGCTTTCTTTCTCAAACAGCGCCACACCTGTCCACAGGTTGTATCTGGTATTGCAGCTCAGCTCCATTTAAGTTTATAAAGTGGAGTTGCAATACCACACACAACCTGAGGACAGGTGCGGCGCTCTTTTTAGAAGATGCAGCCATGTTTTTCTAATTCTGGACAACCCCTTTAAGGAACACCAAGGAGAAAACCTGGGTCATGCTCCACCCCCAGCTGCCCTGCTCTGTGGTACCATTTGCTACCTCAGCATTATTAGTCAGATGGGAAGCTGCAGCTGTCACGATGATACACGGGGGGGGGTTACACGGGGGGGTTACATGCAGTGCTGCCGTTTACACAATGTATACCCAATGTACAGCTGCTGGAAGGGAACGTTCTGTACAGATATATTTATAGGAAGGAAACTTAGAATCTTCTTAAAAAATGAGTTTCTGTCTCTATGTTGCGTGAGATCTTGCGTTCTCCATTCACATCCAGAGCTGCTTTCAAAATTCTGCTGGCTGCCATTGGAAACAGACAGCGGTTTAATTCCACCCCAAAGTCAGACATGTGACCTGCCAGCTGAGCTCTGATTGGATGACTGGCATCAGCTGTGACAATGCGGTGCGCTCTGGTAAAAGGAAAGCAGCAGAATGCTGAATTCTGCTTTAGGGTATGTTCACACGGCCTATTTACGGACGTAAATCGGGCGTTTTTGCCCCGAATTACGCCCGAAAATAGCGCCTCAATAGCGCTGACAAACATCTGCCCATTGAAAGCAATGGGCAGACGTTTGTCTGTTCACACGAGGCGTACATTTACGCGCCGCTGTCAAATGACGGCGCGTAAATAGACGCCCGCGTAGAAGAAGTGACCTGTCACTTCTTTGGCCGTAATTGGAGCCGCTATTCATTGACTCCAATGAATAGCAGCGCTAATTACGGCCGTAATTGACGCGGCGTTCAAGCGCCTGCACATGCTGGTACGGCTGAAATTACGGGGATGTTTTCAGGCTGAAACATCCCCGTAATTTCAGCCGTTACGGACCCCCGCCGTGTGAACTCACCCTTAGGGCTATGTTCAAACAGGGCGGATTCGCTGCGTAAGCAGCAGGGAAGTCCGGCCGAAAAGCCGCACCAGATTGTGGTGCAGTTTTGCAGCCGTAATGTCCGCTGTGGAAAACTGCACGGAAAAATATATATAAAATAGTAAGTTTCAAAATTACCCGTAGCCATGGCGATGCGTCCCTCTGCCGTCCTACAGCCCGGTCTTATGGGATGTGTCATCCCATATGACCGCTGCAGCCTGTGATTGGCTGCAACAGTCACATGGGATGAAATGTCACCCCAGGAGGGCGGCCTGGAGGAAGGAGCACAGACTTCTGGGTAAGTATAAGATTCTTTTTTCTGAGTTACGAATTTTGCAGCTTTTCCATCAGAAAAATCGTAACATTTGCCATTTGTTGTGGGTTTTGCCTCCTCATTGATTTCAAACCACACAACACAAAAGCAGCAATCTGACAAAACGTACCATCCCCCTGCTGGAAGACCCCCGTATACCAGCCATACACAGACGATCACCGCTCCCTGACCACATGTACTAGACGGCTCCCACAATGCAGCGCTGGGGCCCGGCCATCATATAATGAACGGCTGGCGCTGCCAATGTGAGAGCCGCAGAACAGCATGCGGATCAAGAGTGGTCACCGGTATCTGACGAAACTCCTCCCCCTCTAAGATTTAGGAGTGTTCCTTTAAGTGTCATGAAGTGGGGAGGGGGGGCTGCCGGACACCTCTGGAGCCACTTACATTGAGGGGGTCTATAACCATCGAGCATATACATCCGATCCCATAAACAAGAGCAGGATCCGCAGCGCTCGTCCTACTGACTACATAGAGAATATTATACAACATATTAATCCACCCCGTACCCCTCCCCCGCAACGATGGCGGCAGTAATAAGATTATAATAAACCCTAAACGAGATCAAATTCCAAAAGCCGCCACTCCGCATTTTACCTCATATAATTGTACGACATCTGGAGGATAATCTGCAGCTGGAAACGAGGCGGCTAATATAAACTAGCACGAGACGCCGCCCGACACGGCAGCGGCAAATCTCGCCAGCTGATGAATAAAATATATAGGTTAGGGCCTGTTCACATCACCATTCGCTTTCCGTTCCGGGGTTCCATCAGAGGTTTCCGTCGGGTGAACGGCGCAACGGAAAGTCAAACTGAAACCACAGATTGCGTTACGGAAACATCGCTAATGGTTTCCGTTCGTCACCATTCCGGCAGGTTTCCGATTTGCCGGAATCAATAGCGGAGTCGACTGCGCTATTGATTCCGTCGGAAAAACGGAAACCTGCCGGAATGGTGACGAACGGTGGAACACGATCAGGATAGGTTTTCAGCCTCAGAATGCAATCAATATTTTCAATTCACTGACAGCAATCAGATATTGAAATGTTGATGAATTAAAACGGAACTCCAAAAGTAGCACCCCACCGTTCGACAGGTTGTATGCGATATTGTTCACTGGGACTGAAAATAAAAATTAAAAAAAAAAACAAAAAAAAAACACATGGACAAGTGCGGTTTGGTTTCTGGAAGAGCAGCCATGACTTCCACATGTGCGAGGCATCGTTTAGGAACTGGAAAACCCCTATAAGTCGATGGAAAAAACTATGTGATAGTCCCGGAGGGCGTTGTAATGGCAGCCATTAGTGGTGGTCACGCAGCATCTGTTACATGCACAAGACCCTAACATAACGCAGCAGAACTGAGGGATATAAGACAGGTAGAGGAGGTCAGTGACCACTGGTGGAGTCACTGTGCACATACATTACTTATCCTGTACTGATCCTGAGTTACATCCTGTATTATACTCCAGAGCTGCACTCACTATTCTGCTGGTGGAGTCACTGTGTACATACATTACTTATCCTGTACTGATCCTGAGTTACATCCTGTATTATACTCCAGAGCTGCACTCACTATTCTGCTGGTGGAGTCACTGTATACATACATTACATTACTTATCCTGTACTGATCCTGAGTTACATCCTGTATTATACTCCAGAGCTGCACTCACTATTCTACTGGTGGAGTCACTGTGTACATACATTACATTACTTATCCTGTACTGATCCTGAGTTACATCCTGTATTATACTCCAGAGCTGCACTCACTATTCTGCTGGTGGAGTCACTGTATACATACATTACATTACTTATCCTGTACTGATCCAGAGTTACATCCTGTATTATACTCCAGAGCTGCACTCACTATTCTGCTGGTGAAGTCACTGTGTACACACATTACTTATCCTGTACTGATCCGGAGTTACATCCTGTATTATACTCCAGAGCTGCACTCACTATTCTGCTGGTGGAGTCACTGTGTACATACATTACATTACTTATCCTGTACTGATCCTGAGTTACATCCTGTATTATACTCCAGAGCTGCACTCACTATTCTACTGGTGGAGTCACTGTGTACATACATTACATTACTTATCCTGTACTGATCCTGAGTTACATCCTGTATTATACTCCAGAGCTGCACTCACTATTCTGCTGCTGGAGTCACTGTGTACATACATTACATTACTTATCCTGTACTGATCCTGAGTTATATCCTGTATTATACTCCAGAGCTGCACTCACTATTCTGCTGGTGGAGTCACTGTGTACATACATGACATTACTTATCCTGTACTGATCCTGAGTTACATCCTGTATTATACTCCAGAGCTGCACTCACTATTCTGCTGGTGGAGTCACTGTGTACATACATTACATTACTTATCCTGTACTGATCCTGAGTTACATCCTGTATTATACTCCAGAGCTGCACTCACTATTCTGCTGGTGGAGTCACTGTGTACATACATTACATTACTTATCCTGTACTGATCCTGAGTTACATCCTGTATTATACTCCAGAGCTGCACTCACTATTCTGCTGGTGGTGTCACTGTGTACATACAATACATTACTTATCCTGTACTGATCCTGAGTTACATCCTGTATTATACTCCAGAGCTGCACTCACTATTCTGCTGGTGGTGTGACTGTGTATATACATTACATTACTTATCCTGTACTGATCCTGAGTTATATCCTGTATTATACTCCAGAGCTGCACTCATTCTGCTGGTGGAGTCGCTGTGTACATACATTATATCATCTGTATTATACTCAATCTGTTTCAACAATATGAATGAACAGATTGTGTCATCTCATGTGCGGATCTATGTATAGGAGATGGGGGGGGGACTGATCCCAGCAGGCGGCTCTGCTCTTCCATGGAGAGATTGATCTATTACTGATGAGAAAACCGGTAGGGGGGGGTGGGGTCTTCCAGAATACACAGCCTGAAATAAACCTGGAAATTCTGGGTAGACCCCAGCAGCACCAGCTTCAAAAGCAGCGGGATATTTATTATTCACACGCTACTACGGCCTGGAGATCACGACCAGCGGCAGAGAGACGGCAATTACATAACAAGCGTACATAAAAGGACGCCGTGGCGGACTGATCGCCTGTAAGACCACAACAGACTGCACAGGAAGCAACACCGAAGGAGAAGAAAGTAATGTGGTCAGAAGACAGTGGTGCTATAAGATGCCCATAAAGAGTTAATACAGAAGGGGCAGAGCCCCCCGAACCAGAGACCAGGGGTGCTGTCCACTGCTCCCACTGTCATTACGAAAAGGACATGCATCACTTTAGGAGGGGAACCCTTTCAGTCAGTGACTCTCCACCAAATCAGTGGTGCCAATAGAACACTCGGCACCACTAATTGGAGGAGAGGAACACCCAGTGCAAAAAACAAAAAACACACCCTCCCCCCCCCTTTGTTAGTGGAGAGCGGTTACACAGAGCGTCTCTCTCTGGAGGACCCGTCCTGTATTAGGCTATGTTCACACGGAGTACTTTGCCGACTTTTTTGACGCGGAAACCGCGTTGCAAAACTCGGCAAAAACGTCCCGAAAATGCCTCCCATTGATTTCAATGGGAGGCGTCGGCGTCTTTAGTAAAACTGCCTGGCGGGAAAAAGAAGCGACATGCCCTATCTTCGGGCGTTTACGCCTCTGACCTCCCATTGACTTCAATGGGAGGCAGAGAAAGCGTATTTCACTGTGTTTTATGCCCGCGGCGCTCAATGGGCGCGGGCGAAAAACGGCGCGAAAATCGGCGTGCAGGGAGTGGAAAATCTGCCTCAAAGTTACAAATGGAAATTTGAGGCAGATATTCCTCCTGCAAAATACTCCGTGTGAACATAGCCTTACAAAGACAACACATTGATATAAATGGACACCATGTAATGCATAATTTCCCCTGTGGTGGCGCTGCAGGGAAATTGAATACTTGCTGCCCGACTTCCCCACACATCACAGCTGATCGCTGAGTATCATAGCAGTAGGACACTTTGTGGTTAGTTTATTGTCAAGGGACCATTCTAACAAGTAGGGATTGTACTAGACCCCCATTAAACTCCTTAGGGGTATTTAATAGATGCTTGTTCGCGGTAGAGACACTTTAAAAGGCGTTATTTGGGTTTCTAAAGTTGATGGCTCTCAACATTAGTTGTTGGGGGTCCGACTCTCGGCACCTCCAGCTGTTTGAAGGGGCCGCATGGCTTGTCGCTGCAGCCGCTTCATTCTTTATATGGGTCTCTTCGGGGTTTGTACTTGCATGCGCCGTTAAATCTGTAGTGGCCGTGGACGGTATTGCACCACTGCCACATTCAAGATATTGTTAGCGTAAATTCACACGCAGCGGATTTGTTGCAGAAAACCACCACGTACTTGCTGCAAAAACACATGAATGAAAATTATACCAAAGTAACAAATCTGCTATATGTGAATATACCCTTAATCTGACAATACGGCACTTATTCCCAGTAGGGTTGCACGATGCATCGAAATATTGATACTATTTCTCTGACCGTTCAATAACATTAATTCACGTATTTCGATACGAAGATGTGCGGCCGCACAGCTTAATATTGTAACACATGAATTCAGTCAGAGCGTCGCTGCGGGTGTGATACAGCGGTTGCCCCGCGCTCCCGAGTCCTGACAAGTGTGCGCACGAGCGCGTGTGCGCGCACATGAGATGACGCGGCCGGCGCTGCACTAGTGAGCGGCGGCACTGAACACAGAGAACATGGCAGGCAAATCGCAAAACACCCCCACGTTCTCTGTCTTCAGTGCCGGCGCCGCCGCTCATTAGTGCAGCACTGATCGCATGCGCACTTGTCAGGAGCGGGGTAATGGCCGTATTACACAGCCGCAGCCAGGCTCTAACGGCGGAGATGAGAGAAACCTCATCTCCACTGCTATTCCCCTGAATGCTGCGATCAAAGCGGACTGCAGCATTCCAGGGGAAAATGAGAAGGGGGGGGGGGAATACCCCTTGGATCGCATCACAGGGAATCATTGTGACACGATCGAGGGCCATACCATATATGGGCAGACAGCCCAGGGTCCATTGAAGGTCTGACCAGGTTTCCTGTTAGGACATACGGAGATCTGTCCTAACAACTGCCTGTGTACTATCAGTATATAGATATATGCCTGTGTACTATCAGTATATAGATATATGCCTGTGTGCTATCAGTATATAGATATATGCCTGTGTACTATCAGTATATAGATATATGCCTGTGTGCTATCAGTATATAGATATATGCCTGTGTGCTATCAGTATATAGATATATGCCTGTGTGCTATCAGTATATAGATATATGCCTGTGTGCTATCAGTATATAGATATATGCCTGTGTGCTATCAGTATATAGATATATGCCTGTGTGCTATCAGTATATAGATATATGCCTGTGTGCTATCAGTGTATAGATATATGCCTGTGTACTATCAGTGTATAGATATATGCCTGTGTACTATCAGTATATAGATATATGCCTGTGTACTATCAGTGTATAGATATATGCCTGTGTACTATCAGTGTATAGATATATGCCTGTGTACTATCAGTGTATAGATATATGCCTGTGTGCTATCAGTATATAGATATATGCCCGTGTGCTATCAGTGTATAGATATATGCCCGTGTGCTATCAGTGTATAGATATATGCCCGTGTGCTATCAGTATATAGATGTATGCCCGTGTGCTATCAGTATATAGATATATGCCCGTGTGCTATCAGTATATAGATATATGCCCGTGTGCTATCAGTGTATAGATATATGCCCGTGTACTATCAGTATATAGATATATGCCCGTGTGCTATCAGTATATAGATATATGCCCGTGTGCTATCAGTATATAGATATATGCCCGTGTACTATCAGTATATAGATATATGCCCGTGTACTATCAGTATATAGATATATGCCCGTGTACTATCAGTATATAGATATATGCCCGTGTGCTATCAGTATATAGATATATGCCCGTGTGCTATCAGTGTATAGATATATGCCTGTGTACTATCAGTATATAGATATATGCCTGTGTGCCATCAGTATATAGATATATGCCTGTGTACTATCAGTATATAGATATATGCCTGTGTGCTATCAGTATATAGATATATGCCTGTGTACTATCAGTATATAGATATATGCCTGTGTACTATCAGTATATAGATATATGCCTGTGTACTATCAGTATATAGATATATGCCTGTGTGCTATCAGTATATAGATATATGCCTGTGTACTATCAGTATATAGATATATGCCTGTGTACTATCAGTATATAGATATATGCCTGTGTACTATCAGTATATAGATATATGCCTGTGTGCTATCAGTATATAGATATATGCCTGTGTGCTATCAGTATATAGATATATGCCTGTGTGCTATCAGTATATAGATATATGCCTGTGTACTATCAGTATATAGATATATGCCTGTGTGCTATCAGTGTATAGATATATGCCTGTGTACTATCAGTATATAGATATATGCCTGTGTACTATCAGTGTATAGATATATGCCTGTGTACTATCAGTATATAGATATATGCCTGTGTACTATCAGTATATAGATATATGCCTGTGTACTATCAGTATATAGATATATGCCTGTGTGCTATCAGTATATAGATATATGCCTGTGTACTATCAGTATATAGATATATGCCTGTGTACTATCAGTATATAGATATATGCCTGTGTACTATCAGTATATAGATATATGCCTGTGTACTATCAGTGTATAGATATATGCCTGTGTACTATCAGTATATAGATATATGCCTGTGTACTATCAGTATATAGATATATGCCCGTGTACTATCAGTATATAGATATATGCCTGTGTGCTATCAGTATATAGATATATGCCTGTGTGCTATCAGTGTATAGATATATGCCTGTGTGCTTTCAGTATATAGATATATGCCTGTGTACTATCAGTATATAGATATATGCCTGTGTGCTATCAGTATATAGATATATGCCTGTGTACTATCAGTATATAGATATATGCCTGTGTACTATCAGTATATAGATATATGCCTGTGTACTATCAGTATATAGATATATGCCTGTGTACTATCAGTATATAGATATATGCCTGTGTACTATCAGTATATAGATATATGCCTGTGTGCTATCAGTATATAGATATATGCCTGTGTACTATCAGTATATAGATATATGCCTGTGTACTATCAGTATATAGATATATGCCTGTGTGCTATCAGTGTATAGATATATGCCTGTGTGCTATCAGTATATAGATATATGCCTGTGTACTATCAGTATATAGATATATGCCTGTGTACTATCAGTATATAGATATATGCCTGTGTGCTATCAGTATATAGATATACGCCTGTGTACTATCCGTATATAGATATACGCCTGTGTGTTATCAGTATATAGATATATGCCTGTGTGCTATCAGTATATAGATATATGCCTGTGTGCTATCAGTATATAGATATATGCCTGTGTACTATCAGTATATAGATATATGCCTGTGTACTATCAGTATATAGATATATGCCTGTGTACTATCCGTATATAGATATATGCCTGTGTGTTATCAGTGTATAGATATATGCCTGTGTGCTATCAGTATATAGATATATGCCTGTGTGCTATCAGTATATAGATATATGCCTGTGTGCTATCCGTATATAGATATATGCCTGTGTACTATCAGTATATAGATATATGGCTGTGTGCTATCAGTATATAGATATATGCCTGTGTACTATCAGTGTATAGATATATGCCTGTGTGCTATCCGTATATAGATATATGCCTGTGTGCTATCAGTATATAGATATATGCCTGTGTACTATCAGTATATAGATATACGCCTGTGTACTATCAGTATATAGATATATGCCTGTGTGCTATCAGTATATAGATATATGCCTGTGTGCTATCCGTATATAGATACATGCCTGTGTGCGATCAGTATATAGATATATGCCTGTGTGCTATCAGTATATAGATATATGCCTGTGTGCTATCAGTATATAGATATATGCCTGTGTGCTATCCGTATATAGATACATGCCTGTGTGCGATCAGTATATAGATAAATGCCTGTGTGCTATCAGTATATAGATATATGCCTGTGTGCCATCAGTATATAGATATATGCCTGTGTACTATCAGTATATAGATATGTGCCTGTGTGCCATCAGTGTATAGATATGTGCCTGTGTGCTATCAGTGTATAGATATATGCCTGTGTACTATCAGTATATAGATATATGCCTGTGTGCTATCAGTGTATAGATATATGCCTGTGTGCTATCAGTGTATAGATATATGCCTGTGTGCTATCAGTATATAGATATATGCCTGTGTGCTATCAGTATATAGATATGTGCCTGTGTGCTATCAGTATATAGATATATGCCTGTGTGCTATCAGTATATAGATATATGCCTGTGTACTATCAGTATATAGATATATGCCTGTGTGCTATCAGTATATAGATATGTGCCTGTGTGCTATCAGTATATAGATATATGCCTGTGTGCTATCAGTATATAGATATATGCCTGTGTACTATCAGTATATAGATATATGCCTGTGTGCTATCAGTATATAGATATATGCCTGTGTGCTATCCGTATATAGATATATGCCTGTGTGCTATCAGTATATAGATATATGCCTGTGTGCTATCAGTGTATAGATATATGCCTGTGTGCTATCAGTGTATAGATATATGCCTGTGTGCTATCAGTATATAGATATATGCCTGTGTGCTATCAGTGTATAGATATATGCCTGTGTGCCATCAGTATATAGATATATGCCTGTGTACTATCAGTATATAGATATGTGCCTGTGTGCCATCAGTGTATAGATATGTGCCTGTGTGCTATCAGTGTATAGATATATGCCTGTGTACTATCAGTATATAGATATATGCCTGTGTGCTATCAGTGTATAGATATATGCCTGTGTGCTATCAGTGTATAGATATATGCCTGTGTGCTATCAGTATATAGATATATGCCTGTGTGCTATCAGTATATAGATATGTGCCTGTGTGCTATCAGTATATAGATATATGCCTGTGTGCTATCAGTATATAGATATATGCCTGTGTACTATCAGTATATAGATATATGCCTGTGTGCTATCAGTATATAGATATATGCCTGTGTGCTATCAGTATATAGATATATGCCTGTGTACTATCAGTATATAGATGTATGCCTGTGTGCTATCAGTGTATATATATATGCCTGTGTACTATCAGTATATAGATATATGCCTGTGTGCTATCAGTATATAGATATATGCCTGTGTACTATCAGTGTATAGATATATGCCTGTGTACTATCAGTGTATAGATATATGCCTGTGTACTATCAGTGTATAGATATGTGCCTGTGTACTATCAGTGTATAGATATATGCCTGTGTGCTATCAGTATATAGATACATGCCAGTACATTAAAGTGTAAATAAAAATAAAGTAATGTTAAATTAAAACATTATTAATATATATATTTTTTTTTTAAAACACATTAATGGCCTCTATGCTGTTGCTTAGCAACCAAGAACACGCAGGGAGGAAGCACCGGTTCGCAGATTAACACAACCACATAGGATTCCCCGCGTCGATCGGCTGGGAATATTTAGGGGCAGTGGCCCCGCTCCCCTTCAGTCTATGCGCAGCAGTTTCCTGATATTGTTACAGGCGATTTAGTAATCATCTCTCCCTGCACGGACTCCTGGCTGAGCTTGTGCTGATGCAGAGCCGTCAATCTGAACAAGCAGAGCTGCAGTGTAAAGCATGGGGGAGTGACGGGAGTAGCCGGAGCTTCTGATGAGATATTAGGTAGATTTTGAGCTATGGGGGGGGGGGGGTTAGTGACTTGTATGTAACGTGAGACCAGAACTGGATGTAGTTATAAAAGATGCAGCAAGTATCTCTTTACAGCTGGTAGTGTACGCTGAGACTTGTAGTTCCACAGTAAGCCGTGCGCTCCACAAACTATACAGCGAGGAAGAGAAATATACATTTTTCAAATTCCTAAAAAATTCCTCCAATTACTAAATCTGCCTGATCGCTGCCCACGGCGGCATCTCGCGCTGCCGCTCGTCTCCAAAACATTTTACTGTAATGAAATCTGGCAGACGTCCGAGACGATTGTGAGAGCAGAATCTGAACGTCTCCAACTTTCTGCATTCCTGGGACGCTAGAAAATAATGTCCAAAAATAATAAAGCAACCGGCAGCCGCAAAGCAGAGGCCTGGAACTCGTACCTCTCCAGATGTGGTGTAACTACAACTCCCAGCATGTCCTGGCAGCGGTGTGATTCTATAGCTCTGTAACTGGTATAACTACAACTCCCAGCATGTCCTGGCAGCGGTGTGATTCTATAGCTCTAACTGGTATAACTACAACTCCCAGCATGTCCTGGCAGCGGTGTGATTCTATAGCTCTAACTGGTATAACTACAACTCCCAGCATGTCCTGGCAGCGGTGTGATTCTATAGCTCTGTAACTGGTATAACTACAACTCCCAGCATGTCCTGGCAGCGGTGTGATTCTATAGCTCTAACTGGTATAACTACAACTCCCAGCATGTCCTGGCAGCGGTGTGCTTCTATAGCTCTAACTGGTATAACTACAACTCCCAGCAGGTCCTATCAGTAATGTGCTTCTTGTAATTCTCTAACTGTGATGTAACTACAACTCCCAGCATGTCCTGGCAGTGGTGTTTCTCTAGCTCCACAGTCCACACGACGCCGCGGTTACCGCCTCACAGTCCTCGCCAACGTTTCCTTCATTACGTTATAAAGTGCGGCACAAAGCAATCAGCGGCAGTCATGTGACTGATCTCAGGGGGGAGGGGCACATATCAGACGTGTCTACAACACGCGAGATCTCAGCCAAAGCAGCGAGTGGCGACAGTTGCATAAAACCGTGACATGATGAAGGTCCTAAGCAGATGACACCCGCCCCCCAAAAAAAAACACCCTGCAAAATATAACAATCGGTAAAGAAAAAAAAAAAAAAAAAAAAAAAAAAAAAGTGTGAAAAAAACCTTGCACTCCGGTCACAAACGGCAGCAGCACCGGCTATAGATGACGGCGCTCGGTTTGCGAGTTATTTATCGTGGTCTGAATTGTCGCTGTTTACAGGCAGGTTACGGCTCCGGCCGCGCTCGTCCTCACACACGCAGATGTAGCCCGGCAGGATTGCGCCGGATCATCAAATATTCCAAACAATTGGAATACACAATGGCCGGTCCCCGGCAGTCACCGCGTCGGCTCTCAGACTCCCTATCACAATCACTACATTGGCCCTTCCTGCTCTAAAATGGCCGATAACAGGGAAGAATAGATTAAACCCACCAATAGTACAGGCCCAAGCCGGATACGGCTGATAACAGAGAACAGAATGAAGTAACATCCTACAGTCTCTTCCCAGTCACAAATGGCCATTAACAGAATAGACTGCCACCTGCATCTGACATGGCTGATAACAGGGAACAATAGACTGCATTGACCTTCTCAGCAGATGGAGCCTTCATGTTTAGCTTCCCTTCCCCCCTCCTTTGCCTCATTATGAACGTCTCACATCCGTCCGCCGGCCCTTCAGAGCTGCAGTTCCCACCGGCTGCTCGCACTGGACAGTTATGGTGACGGATTAGCGCAATTACGCCGCTGCATCTTGTACCTGAGGGAAGGGCGAGCGGGTTATGAAGGATTAACCTCCTCCCAGCAGGACGCCATTTACTGGGTTAAAAATAAATGGAACTTATTAGATGAGATGACAGAGCGCAGGGCTCCCCCTAACAATCCTCCTTACATTAAAGGAGAACTCCAACACTTACTCCAAGTGCAGGGCCTAAGGGGGCGGAGCCTGACAAGGATTCTCTTAGGTGTTTGATTCCGTGTCATGCTCCGCCACATTTCTTCGGAGTGATTCCATAAGGTCCACACAGGGCGGTCTGGGCTGAGGTCTATAGGACACACTCGTGACCCCTTCATTTCTGGGGTTCTGAGCTTGTGTTTTCCGTGACGGGTCAGATGTGGAAACCCACTTTAACCGCAAAACAAAAAAGGATTTCCCACCCGTATGACTCAGAAGCTCCTGTACCGATTCCTCCACATACGATCCAAATTAAAGGGATCGTCCACCCGGGCCGTCCTCCCTGACAATAAGTTCATCACCAGGGGCGTGTCTGCTGGAACCCCTTCCCCTGCAGGTAGTGTTACCCGGTGCCCACTGAAGTCAACAGACGACCATAGAGTGGCATTGGCGGTCTCCTGTGACATCCATATTCCGGTCTGTCCTGAATGGTCCCCCATTTAAGAGTGCGGTCCCACAATGACAACCCCTGTGCATATGGTCATCATAGAGGGGGGGGGGTCATAGGAAAGAGCAGGTCGCCCCCAGATGTGTATTACATGGTCACCCCCTCATTTAATTGTCTGCCAATAACCAATATGTGGCCCCGCTGACTGCCAGGGAAATCAGAAGTCGGCGTCCAAAATACGATTACGGCGCCAAAATATAACACGAGTGCAACGCAGATCCAGAAACATGGCGCCAGCAGGAGGAGGACGGTGATAATATCCTATTCCACAGCAACATCAAGGAGACACGGAAATTCCAACAATCCAGAACGCGGTGAGGTGCCGGATTATCGGACGTTGCAATACAGACAGTAACAGAATATATACTGAACCAGCGCCCCCCCAGCTCTGCTGCTCCGCCATGTGTCTCAGCGACAGTGGAGAGAGGGAGAGAAGGGAAGAGGGAGACACGTTCCGGACTGTCGGCACTGGGTGTAGCGGGCGGCTCCACAACACCGGGGTCCTGGGTGTGAACCTCAACATTGACTACATGGAGATTGTAGGCGTTTCCTCCATAGACCAAGATTACCCGGCTTACTCGGAGAACGGCACCAGCATGCGATATAGAGAATTAGATTGTCAGCTCCTGGAGACAGGGGACTAATGTGACAGAACCTCTGTAAAGCGCTGCAGAATACATTAGTGGCAGGATTATAGGACTTTTAGAGATGTGCAGGGGGGGGGGGGGAGGCGGGGGGAGGCGAAGAGTGGCAGGGGTAAGGCGAAGAGTGGCAGGGGTGAGGCGAAGAGTGGCGGGGTGAGGCGAAGAGTGGCAGGGGTAAGGCGAAGAGTGGCGGGGGGAGGCGAAGAGGGGCGGGGGGAGGCGAAGAGGGGCGGGGGGAGGCGAAGAGGGGCGGGGGGAGGCGAAGAGGGGCGGGGGGAGGCGAAGAGGGGCGGGGGGAGGCGAAGAGGGGCGGGGGGAGGCGAAGAGGGGCGGGGGGAGGCGAACAGGGGCGGGGGGAGGCGAACAGGGGCGGGGGGAGGCGAAGAGTGAGAGAGGGGCAGGGGGAGGCGAAGAGTGAGAGAGGGGCAGGGGGAGGCGAAGAGTGAGAGAGGGGCAGGGGGAGGCGAAGCGTGAGAGAGGGGCAGGGGGAGGCGAAGAGTGAGAGAGGGGCGGGGGAGGCGAAGAGGGAGAGAGGGGCGGGGGAGGCGAAGAGTGAGAGAGGGGCGGGGGAGGCGAAGAGTGAGAGAGGGGCGGGGGAGGCGAAGAGTGAGAGAGGGGCGGGGGAGGCGAAGAGTGAGAGAGGGGCGGGGGAGGCGAAGAGTGAGAGAGGGGCGGGGGAGGCGAAGAGTGAGAGAGGGGCGGGGGGAGGCGCAGGGTGAGAGCGGCGGGGGGAGGCGAAGGGTGAGAGAGGGGCAGGGGGAGGCGAAGGGTGAGAGAGGGGCAGGGGGAGGCGAAGGGTGAGAGAGGGGCAGGGGGAGGCGAAGGGTGAGAGAGGGGCAGGGGGAGGCGAAGGGTGAGAGAGGGGCAGGGGGAGGCGCAGGGTGAGAGAGGGGCAGGGGCAGGGGGAGGGGCAGGGGGAGGGGCAGGGGGAGGGGCAGGGGCAGGGTGAGAGAGCGGCAGGGGGAGGCGCAGGGTGAGAGAGCGGCAGGGGGAGGCGAAGGGTGAGAGAGGGGCAGGGGGAGGCGAAGGGTGAGAGAGGGGCAGGGGGAGGCGAAGGGTGAGAGAGGGGCAGGGGGAGGCGAAGGGTGAGAGAGGGGCAGGGGGAGGCGAAGAGGGGCGGGGGAGGCGAAGAGGGGCGGGGGGGAGGCGAAGAGTGAGAGAGGGGCAGGGGGAGGCGAAGCGTGAGAGAGGGGCAGGGGGAGGCGAAGCGTGAGAGAGGGGCGGGGGAGGCGAAGAGTGAGAGAGGGGCGGGGGAGGCGAAGAGTGAGAGAGGGGCGGGGGAGGCGAAGAGTGAGAGAGGGGCGGGGGAGGCGAAGAGTGAGAGAGGGGCGGGGGAGGCGAAGAGTGAGAGAGGGGCGGGGGAGGCGAAGAGTGAGAGAGGGGCGGGGGAGGCGAAGAGTGAGAGAGGGGCGGGGGAGGCGAAGAGTGAGAGAGGGGCGGGGGGAGGCGCAGGGTGAGAGGGGCAGGGGGAGGCGAAGGGTGAGAGAGGGGCAGGGGGAGGCGAAGGGTGAGAGAGGGGCAGGGGGAGGCGCAGGGGGAGGGGCAGGGGCAGGGGGAGGGGCAGGGGGAGGCGCAGGGGCAGGGGCAGGGGGAGGGGCAGGGGGAGGGGCAGGGGGAGGGGCAGGGGGAGGGGCAGGGGGAGGGGCAGGGTGAAGAGAGCGGCAGGGGGAGGCGCAGGGTGAGAGAGCGGCAGGGGGAGGCGCAGGGTGAGAGAGCGGCAGGGGGAGGCGAAGGGTGAGAGAGGGGCGGGGGGAGGCGAAGAGGGGCGGGGGGAGGCGAAGAGGGGCGGGGGGAGGCGAAGAGGGGCGGGGGGAGGCGAAGAGGGGCGGGGGGAGGCGAAGAGGGGCGGGGGGAGGCGAAGAGGGGCGGGGGGAGGCGAAGAGGGGCGGGGGGAGGCGAAGAGGGGCGGGGGGAGGCGAAGAGGGGCGGGGGAGGCGAAGAGGGGCGGGGGGAGGCGAAGAGGGGCGGGGGGAGGCGAAGAGGGGCGGGGGGAGGCGAACAGGGGCGGGGGAGGCGAACAGGGGCGGGGGGAGGCGAACAGGGGCGGGGGGAGGCGAACAGGGGCGGGGGGAGGCGAACAGGGGCGGGGGGGAGGCGAACAGGGGCGGGGGGAGGCGAAGAGTGAGAGAGGGGCAGGGGGAGGCGAAGAGTGAGAGAGGGGCAGGGGGAGGCGAAGAGTGAGAGAGGGGCAGGGGGAGGCGAAGCGTGAGAGAGGGGCAGGGGGAGGCGAAGAGTGAGAGAGGGGCGGGGGAGGCGAAGAGTGAGAGAGGGGCGGGGGAGGCGAAGAGTGAGAGAGGGGCGGGGGAGGCGAAGAGTGAGAGAGGGGCGGGGGAGGCGAAGAGTGAGAGAGGGGCGGGGGAGGCGAAGAGTGAGAGAGGGGCGGGGGAGGCGAAGAGTGAGAGAGGGGCGGGGGGAGGCGCAGGGTGAGAGCGGCGGGGGGAGGCGAAGGGTGAGAGAGGGGCAGGGGGAGGCGAAGGGTGAGAGAGGGGCAGGGGGAGGCGAAGGGTGAGAGAGGGGCAGGGGGAGGCGCAGGGTGAGAGGGGCAGGGGGAGGGGCAGGGGGAGGGAGAGGGGCAGGGGGAGGGGGAGGGGCAGGGGGAGGGGCAGGGGGAGGGGGAGGGGGAGGGGCAGGGGGAGGGGCAGGGGGAGGGGCAGGGTGAGAGAGCGGCAGGGGGAGGCGCAGG